>NC_056739.1:1235249569-1235382069 GCF_019279795.1 Protopterus annectens
CCGACCACAAATAACTTCTGTGTAAGACAAAACACCATACTAGTCATATGGAAAGCAGAAACAATTAACTCCCTCCCAAAACAAACTGACCCCTCCAGACTCTGTCATTACTGTCCAATATGCATCATTCTCACACAAGCTAACATATTATAGAAACTAGTCTATACCCAAATTATATCCTACATAACCAAACACAATCTTCTCTCATCCATACAGCATTGATTCTGGTCAAATTCCAGCTCACGTAACAGACAGTTGGACCCTCACAGATCAATGTTTTTAGGAATGAACAAAGGGGAACTTAAAGAAAAATTACTGGTGCTTTATTGACCTGATCAAAGCTTGTGATCTAGCAGATCACAGCTTACAACTAAACCACCTATTTAACACAGGCATTGCTCCAAATAGACTACCCTGTTCCACAACTCTTTTCTAAGCACCACTTCTGTGCATCCTTCTCATCTCTAGCTAAAATCAAAGAAGGAGTCCTACAAGGCTTCATTCTTGCTCTGCCCCTCTTCTCCATCTGCATAAACAATCCCACCCTTGATATTTTCCACCATTCCCTACTTTTTTATGGTGATGACTTGGCCCTATTCTGATCTAGAAAACCCCTATCAATACTTCAGAAAGAAATACACTCTGACTTTCTCACCATTAACACCTGGATCAGCAGCAAAAATATTCTTTTCAACTATTCCAAAAAAAAAAAAAAAAATACAATGCACTTTGACCAAGACAAAGCTAGCTAAAGAACTCCCCTCACTATTACTAATCTTTGATCACAATAATACTGCATTAGAAGATTGATCTTCATTTAAATACCTCAAAATCTGGCTAGACTCATTGCTCAGTTTCAACCTACACATAGAAAACCCTAGGGAAAAGATGAATCCTCTACTCTTCTGGGCTAACAAAATCTCACACTTTCTCTCCTAACACATCAGAATAGCAATAAGCAGTGGCATTCTGCCAGTCCAACTAGAATATCTACTCAGACTAATAGTATATACCTCAAACTCCCCTCCTACCAAAGGACTCAGGTTCATCACACACTCAGGATGTCTGTCCCAAAGCATGAACACTGCTCAAAAAACAAGACAGCTTCAGGTCAAACATAAATATCTGCTGATAATTCCTCAAATATTTAAACTTCTACACAACCACGCAATTTCCTCTTTGGCAGCCAAACAAAAAGCTTCCTCCAACATCTTTAGAAATCAAAGCCACATGGGAACTACCCCACAGACTCCTAAAGCTAAACTACAATGCACAGATCATTTCTTCTATTTACCAGCCCCAAAAGTATGGGAATCTACATCTGCAGATCTCAAAAAAATATCTTCCTACCCAAAATTCTGAGCACAACTGAAGCATTATATTTACAATAATGCTTCATTTAAAAGGTACATTTCTGGACACAGTAACTAACATAATTTTGCTCTTCTCCATCAATCTACCTTCTAAAAAGTTTATATGATACCACATATAAATGAAGATAAATCAAGAGTTGCTCTGACTGCACAGGCTACAATGGACTGTGTGTGTGTATGTGTGTGTGTTTTTGTGTATTTGTATGTGTGTATATATATCTATCTATATATATATATATATATATATATATATATATATATATATACACACACACACACACACACACACACACACACACACACACACACACACACACATAAATACACATGGTTTACCATCAAAATAATGAGCACTGGTTTGGCGAACATAGGATGTCGAATTACAGTTGGCTGAATCCTGTGTTGCCGAACCTTCATGTTTGCGAGTCTCCAGTTCAGTGAATGCACTGTGCATTCACATGTATGTGGCCGATCTTATTACTAGACATCATGGTACAGTGCAGATCGGCAAATATACCCTTTTCCCCACTGTAGTGCGATCTTGGAGTTGGAATATATAATCTGCAGGGGTGTGGGGGGGGGGTTCTTGCCCACTGCAAAATCTTTACATGACATGATGTGCAGTATAAAACTGCAGTCTATGGATGGCAACAAAGGTTGAATTCACAACAGGAAATATGTTTGCAGCATTCTGACCTTTTCAACATTCTAAAATCGGACATGTGAGCTGGTCTTTTGATCAGAATTTCTTTTGTTCGCACATTTGATAGCAAACCTATACACACACATGCACACATATATATTCCTAAACTTGTGGGACTGCTCCTCTCCATACTGTATGTAGTGATATAGTGTCAGCTTCTGCATGTATTGCATATATTACCTTACCATAATGTACTATATATGCATGTTTATTTTATTTCCTTCTCTCCAGGATAAGACTAAAACTGGTCTTTTATGAACAGTACGCTACTCTGGTCAACAAAGTCAAATAAATAAAAAGTAATTATTTCAAAAATACTGTTTCCCATAGTTTGGGAGTGAGCCTCAGACTCCATGAACATCATTTTCTCTGTAACACCGATGACTTCATTTCCTGACAATGTACTTTCAGCAAATAATAGACACATCCACTATCTGTGCACCATCACTTAGTATGTTTCTGATGAAAACAGTACTAATAATCTCTGGATAAACTGAAAGGAGACAAATCACTAAGTTGGTAAAAAAAAAAAGCCTAAATGCATGCTACAGATTCAAAGAAAAAAGTAACATGATAAATACGGTGTCACAAAGATGACAAAACCAGCAACTCGGAATGTGAATGAACAAATGAATAAAGAGCAACTAAAAATAATGCAGAAGTATAATGCTAGCAGGGTGAACAGAATAGCAAGGAAGATACAGAATCATAACAGAGATCAAATAATGATGAAATGAGTGAAATGACAAGAGATGGGAAGAGCTACAGGGCTGTGAGGTTATAGTATGGTGCACAGAATCTGAACAAACAAGCTATGAGGACTGTAAGAGTCACTACATATCAAGTGACTCTGTGAAACATGAGATATAAATGAAATAGTGTTGAAGGAATATTATGGCAGTCTAGAACAAGATAGGCTGCAGAAGAGAAATATTTTGGGTTAAGCTTGTGCCATGTGCAAAAAAACAAACATCAGTGTAAACAAGACACAAGCTGGTTAGGATACAAGTGGAGACAGGGTACAGTCAAGAGATAAAAAACAGCAGGAACTGGATGACATAGCTTTGAAGCAAAAGGAAAGAAACACCAGCACAAAACTTAGACGTGTAAATTGAAAATCCACTGGACTGATGACAGAATGGAGAAAACTGTGTTAAAGAAAATAGCAGTTCTGGTAAGAAAGGGGATTTGTCTTAACAGAGGTCTAGGTGAAGGACTGAGAATGCTTAAATGTAAGTGGTGTTAATGACATATTTTGAGACAGCTGCTTGAATGCTTCTACAGGGCTATTCTATTACATCTGGTTTTAGTTATGGAGCAAACATAAAAGAAATAGCCCAGCTTGGGGTGGGACTGTGTAAAGTTTTACCAGTAGAAGGAACAAATAACACATTGCAAAAACAGGTATGTAAAATATTTGTTTAATCAGTGCTGTGTTGTCAGTTTTTTCTTCTTGCAGGACCTGCCTTAAGGAAGTGTACCACATTATACTGACCAGTGCTGTTTGCACTGCTTTGTTTCTTGTTTTCATGTTCCTCTTTTATTAAGTTTCTTTGTTGCTTTGTTTCTGTCCACTTACATACATTTTTTGATGCAGCATCAGCCATTGAACAGAAAGTGGTGTGGCAGTGGCCACCACACACTGGACCGACCACTACACCAACTGCTGGGTTTGAAGCATTTCCCATGCCAGTCTGTCTCAGTGTGGTGATGATTATCCAGTGGCGTTGGTGCTGTTTCTTTTGTTTGTGATGTAGACTCATTGGAAAGTAGTACAGATGGAGCATCCTGAGTCACCCAGTGAGAGATGCAGAAGGTGGTCAAGGCAGAGGTGAACTTGGATTCAGTACCTGCACTGGCACTCTGGAGTGCATCTTCATGTGACTGGCAGAGTCACACAGTGACCTAGACCCATACTATTGGGCCACGAGCAGTGGAGTCAACCCATGATGTCAGTCGAAAAAGTGGCTGATTTCTGGATAGAGATCCCCAGTGGGAAGGCTTAGCAGGCTGTCATCACCATGACCTATTCTCCCATTATGATATGCCCCTTCATGGGTAACTCATATTCCCATTTGTTGTTCAGTCCTCCCAGTGACCAGCTGTCCACCCACCATATGTCTGCACCTCTTCATTATGCCCTCCTCATTTTTATCACTACATCCCCATCAGTATTTCTCAGTCTTAAATATTTCTTTGTCAGCCTTTGCTGCCTTCTCTTTACCCTCCTTACTACCCACATTTTCCCCATGCTTCCCTTACTCCTATCCTTCTTCTTTAAAGCAAAACAGGGCACCTGTCTTACATTACTCACTTCCTTTTCCATTGCCTAGGCATTCCTCTGCTTGTTCTTCCCCCTTTCTGACTGTCCTGTCACCCCATTTCCTTCCCATTATTTATAAAATAAAGCAGTTGGCAATTTGATTTAGAGATCTTGTATGGACTCTCAGCTGTGCCTTTGTAGCAGAAATATAGTGCTTTGAAACATGTGTGCCTGTACATTTAGTCAGCATGCCACCTGCATGTTTATGGCTCTGGGTCACATGACCTATTACAGCACGGTGTACTTACTTGCGTGGTATGTCATTTTTATAAATGCACATCTTCGTTATACATTACTGTCCCCTGCAAATTCTCTTTGCTCGCACTTAATCATTTTGACTATACTGTTTATCGCTGTGCAGTTACATTAGATGTACTTCTGAATTCCTCCATTATATGACACAGACTAAGCACTCAGATGTACTTTTCTTAAAAGATTTTGCTAAGGACAGATTTAATTGAAACAACATAATTTAATACTTTCCCTCTTTGGGCATCTAATTCTACTTGACTTCTAATTTTTAGGAACTCATTTGCAAAGTCCTCTTGCAGAGTTCAGTTATTATTCACTTATAGCACTTGAGGTTTAGGGAAAAGGTCATGTGATCATATTTCTAATGCTACACAAATGTTAACTCTATTACTGCAACCCTGTTACTGTTTTACCAATGTAAAAGGACTGGCAAAATGAACAAATCCCAAAATAAATAATGCCAGCAAGGGATTTTCAACTGAAAACAGAATGTCTACCCTGCTTAGATTACTTTTGAATATTTATTAATTCTGTATAATATTTCAAATTATATATTTTTTTATTATTTTTTTACTTAGGATGAGTTTGCTACTTCTACTAGCATTATCTGATCTGATTAATATACAGTGATTAACTAGATATATATGGATTGCAAATCTTCCACACAGAGAAGTTTCTTACACTGTTTTTTTTTCAGTTGTATAATTGTAATACCTTTTGTCAAAAATGTGTCTTTTGCATTCCAGGATACATAAGCTTATTAGAAACACTTAAGTCTTTCAACTGAATCCCTTGTTTGCACCAGCCTTGCTTTCTGTAACTTTGATCTAGTAAATTATTTGGACAGCAGTTGTTACAAGTTTTTTATTTTTCCGTACATAAGCCTTGGATATTGTCCTACTGGTGGTTTAATGGACTATACTATTAATCCATTTATTTACTTGAAAGGTGCGTGATATTTTCCGAGACATTCTACCATGTCAAAACAAGGTGAACTTGGGAACGTGTTGGTGCTGTCATGTACCTAATTTAGGAATCTTTAACTGTCATTGTAAATAATGTATTAACTGCTGCAAAGTATGGTATGCATAACTAATAGTATTGTAATTAATTCATAGCAAATGTATATCTGTGTAATGATTTCACTTTCTTTGTATGTTATTTTGTACTGCTTTATCTCATTGGCTCGGATATTGACTGGAAAGGGTCTTTGGACCAATTCATCTACCCATTTAATAAACATAAAAAAAAATCATGTTATCAACCTGTACATTTGTCAGCAAAATGTTCCCTTTTTCTTTAATAATTTGATCTACTTCTCTCTTATTGTATAAGATGAATGTAATATTGTCCTAAGCTCTTCACCCATGTTAAATCAATTAAAAACTTCCATAGGTTCATAGGTATATACTAGATTAACAACCACAAGGGCCTTTATAAGCCTACTCATGCAATCCAACCCAACTGCATCCCTTGTAACATGTGCTTCTTAGGTGGGAGGTGGGGTCATTTTGTTAGGAGGTTGCTAAAATTTTACACGGAGGAGTTATTTTAGCTAGGGAATGTTTACTGTTGGTCTTTGTATATAAGATACATGGGGCCAGCCCGGGAATGAATTTATGATTACCCAGCCACGGCAAGTTTACTGTTTGCTTCTGTCAATACAAGACATGGGGTCTAGCCTGGGGATGAATTTGCAATTTCCCATCCAGTGATCTAATTTACATTTGAATAGGGTTAGCAAGGACAGTGTGTTAATAATTTAAAAATTCAGTTACTGACAGTATCTCCAAATTAAATCCTCTCATTAAGCCTCTAGGACATAAAGTTCTAATGTTAATACCCTGGATTCTCTTGGTGAGGAGCCTCTGTGGGCATTCCAACTGTTGCATATGCTTAGTCGGGTACATGCCAAAGGGGTCTTTGTACTCAATGATGGGCCTGATAAGGGATGAGTAGAGTGGTACTATAACTTCCTTGGACCTGAATGCCATACCCTTACTTATAAGTTGGGTGACATAAATTTTCTTACTACATCGACAACGTGTTGGTCAAAGACAAGATTTCTGTCTAGATATGTTCTTGGATCTGTAACGGATCGGCTCTTAGGGGTGTCTTATCAATGGAGTTGCCTGGCAAGATGTTTTCCCAAAAGGTATTATAATGAACTTCTTTGCACTGAGTTTTAAACTGTGGCTGTGGCACTAGTCATTTGTATGTATTAGGTTATCTTGCAGGATGTTGTTTCAAGGGGAGGATATATCATAGCTGCCAATTTGCATTCATCTGCAAAATGAGCTGAATTTGTCATTCAGAAGATTTGCTATGTCACTCTGTTCAGTGAAGTTGGTTCCATTTATTACCAGTTCTGTGCACTGCTGCTTGTTACTTTTGAGGTTCTGAGGATAGCTGTAGAAGCCCTTGTGGTTGTCTTTAGCCTGAGATGCTGTCTTGACCTCGTAATTTGCCTTGT
Source organism: Protopterus annectens (assembly GCF_019279795.1). Lineage (NCBI taxonomy): Eukaryota > Metazoa > Chordata > Ceratodontiformes > Protopteridae > Protopterus > Protopterus annectens. The sequence goes on from NC_056739.1 coordinate 1,235,256,694, forward strand.
CAGATTTTATTAGTCCTCTTAGTTTCCTGTTTAGTCTTATTAATTGAGCCCTTGTCATTATGAGAGTTGCTCTTTCTGACTTTGGTGACAACTTTTTTCCTTTTGTTATATACCCTATTATAATTAGCATTCCACCAGTGTGGGTTTGTTTTTGTTTTTTTGGGGGGTTTACTTCTGGAAGGTACAGCAGTCTGCATGCAGTCATTTGGGTTACCTTCAGAACATCGACAGACCATTGCATTGAAACCCATTTCACTGACAGACCATTTCACTGACAACTACTACTTGTAGGAATTTAAGGCAAATAACTTGGATTTGTCCCCCTCCCCAATGTAGTGCAACCCTGGAGTTAGTATATATAGTTAGGAAAATAACACAAAAAGTACAGTATTTATACAAAAATAGGTGGGGGGCTTCACCCCACACATCCCCCATAACTATATGTACTAACTCCTGGGTTGCACTACATTGGGGAGGGGGACAAATCCCTGTTATTTGCCTTAAATTCCTGCATTTACTAGTTGTCACTGAAATGGTCTGTCAATGAAATGGGTTTCAATTAAATGGTCTGTCGATATTATGAATGTAACCCAGCCATTTACATGTTTTTACAGTGTTTCTGTGAAAAATTCTGCTTAGGCTGTTGTAAACTCTGGATTGGGTGGGACACTGAATTTTGACTGTCATTTAATAGGATGACGTTTGCTGATCTGACCTCATTAATGAGGATGCAAGACGGGGTGGGGCATAAGGGTACGGGTGTGCAGTAGTCTGCCATATTGGTGGGAACAAAGTCCAGTATGTTTGACCCTCTGGTTGAAGTGTGCACTAACTGATCAAGGGCATTTGTATTAATAAAGTCCAGGAAACATTGTGCCTGCAAGTTGGAGGCAGTGTATGTCTCCCAGTCTATAGAGGAGTAGATAAAGTCTCCCATGAGTAGAGTGTGTGGTTGGATGCAGAGTGCCTCCAGTTGGTCTAGATAAGGGTTGTGGGATTCTTGAGACATAGACAGTGAACTATAACTTGCTAAGATGTATTAAGGGACTCTATCTAAGGTGATTTGTATATGGATGAACTTCAGGGTATCATCATGTTTAACCAACTTTGAGGTATACTTGTTGCTAATGTAGACTGAGACACCTCCACCTTTAGTCCTTGTCTGAGGATAGGCATTGCTGTTTGCAGGCTCCCTGCAGCATCATCTGCCTGCAGTTCAACATTTATATATAATGCAACTTTTCTACTGTCAGCATCACTTAGCTGGTTTCTTAATACGTACAAAGTTTATTTATATTGCCTTTACTTACAAACTGCTCAGTGAGTTGTGAAAAGGCCAAATCCAATTTCCCTCCAAATAACACATTTCTTCTGACATGTAAAAAATGCTCACTGAGAATGTTGTTAATCATATACAAGGGGAAGGCTGATGTTAAAAACTGCCCACAATATATTTTAGTATTCAGATAAATGCCCTGTCACCAGCCAATTATTAAACAAGTAAACATCTAAGAGACAGCTACATTAAACACATTATACTTACCAGCACAAGGGCCATATTGGTGACTTGATATATATGGGTTATGATGTGAACTCCAGAACTCAGTATTAGTAAATATCAGAAAAAAAATTCATCCCCTCATCAGTTTAAACACCAGTCAAAAACATCAAGCAATAAAGTTGCTCCAAATTACTTCTTTGATCTATCTCTCTCTCTCTCTATATATATATATATATATATATATTTAATATAATATATAGATAGATACATAAGTCTGTCTGTCTGTACTTTGACATACTATGTTTGCAAAGACTGAAATATTTACTGATGTCACTTTGCAAATGTCTAAAACATATGTAAACCAATTTGTAAATATTTTAAATATCTCTTCATTTTACTGCTTTCTGTCCATGTAATTCATACATGTTTTTGTGTATGTGCTCGCATATTCCTTTATCATTTATTAGAATTACTTTCCTGTACATTTTTATTATAATCAAAATAGTTTTGAAAATGGTTACATATGTTGTCAGCTTAGGCTGCATTTTCCAGGGTTCCACTAAAATGAGGCTTTGCCCAGTCACCCCTTCATGGTAAACAAAGTTAAATAAGTGAATAAATAAATAGCTTTGAGCAAGAGTAGTTATAAGCTGATAAAGACTTACAATATACCTCAGATCTCAGTTTATCACCATCTTGTAAAAGGTAAAAAAGTGAAAATGAAATTCAACTCAAATCATGATGGGTAGTAATTATCTACTAAAACATAATGACAGGACAGCATCTATTTGCATCACCCTTCTAAATAAAGAAGCAGTAACCTATATATCTGCTAAGGTATATTGGAGTTTTTTTTACATTTTTATCACGTAAAGAATTTTTTTTTTAAATTAATTAAGTTTAGATGTATGCAGCAGCCAAGGAGTCCTTCATTGCTGTGCCCACTCCCTCGTGATAACACATTTTACAGAAATGAAATATACTGCATCTCAAAACAAAGCTGAACATTGTTATTACATTTTAACAAATCCATTGTTTTAATTACGGTATTTACAAACCAAACTTTTCCTGCTATCCAAGCCATTACCCCTTAAGGTAGGTAATCTTAAAAAGTTGCTAATTTGTCTTTTTTGTTAATTCTAAGATCAAGTAAAGTTTGTACATACAGATGGGTATCTTGACTATAACCTGCAGTTAGACTCAGAAATCGTTTGAAAATGAAATCAGTGTAATTAGAGACTGCTTTGAGACAGTAATCTTTTTTTTTGAAAACATTGGGTCTTATGGGAGCCATAAAACTTTTGTGACGTTTTGGTATCCCAAACAAAATAAGGCACATCACTATTTTCAAAATCAAATTATCTTTACAAATTAGTACAAACAGCCCCTACCAACAATTTAGAAATTATCAGCTTGTAACATTTCAACTAGAATACATGAACTTTAATATAACCAGTTAAATACGCTACCTTCAGATAGTACATCTTTAGTGACAAATTGATAATTAAAAATAAATTGTAGCACTGGTGCCTGAAGTCTCGACATCCCATTAGTAATAGACATTATGTTTATTGCTTTCACTGCTTGCCATTCCAAATGGGTCTGATGGAAATGTTAACTGAGCATTAGCTGTACACCTGACTCCCTACTTAAGTACAGATCTCTGCAGTTTTGTGAAAGTCAGAAAATAGATACTAATTATAATGACATCAGGCATGATGCTGGAATCTGGTCCATCACTTTTAAATATTGCACCTCTGATTTTTCAATAATTTCCTTTTCTGATGAGCTGTTGCAAAGGGGAGTGGTGCTACAATTTCAGGATTTGTTGATAGCATCTTTTACAGTGAGCTACTCTGATGTTTAAACAGGTTCAGGTGATTTCAGAGAGAAAAGATGGTCTGCTTTCTCCAGGAGTGAAAGTTAACAACCTTCTTAGAGGCACAGTCATCTCAGATTAAACTCAACCTTATTTCTTCCCCTTACCACAGCACAGAAGCAGAAATTGCTTTTATTTGTTTTTCTATAGCTCATTACTGATTGTGCCTGCTATGGTTTTTTTTTTGGGGGGGGGGGTAATTGTACTGTTGCTTGGGGACTGTATTATTTTTGTCTTGTGGGAGAGGGTAAACCTTGCTAGTTTTTGGGTGTTTTGTCCCACCATAAGGTGGTTGGTGTTGGCACTTGCCTGTGGCTGTTTAACATTTGAACTGAGTGCAGCTCTGCATGCCTTTGGACGGGGCTGAATTGAGCTGCGCACCGTGCAGTGGTGAGGCACAGTGCACTCCAGAGAATCAAGTGCCTTGTTCAGGAACATGACTATAGCCCTTGGTTCCTATACCACCTGTACTACCGGCCCCACATTTTTCATATGAGATCTCCTACTTTAGAGTAACAGTTTCTCATTGCTTATTCTACTCCTGTGTTTCTAATCACACCATACGTTGCCAGTTGCTTGTACTAGGTACTCAGAGACAGTATACAAACTGCCTATGCATACTTACTGACCAACACTTACTTTTACTACACATTGAATACAGGTGTAGATAACCTGCTAAATTTGGAGACTAGCCCTTCACTCAAACACCTTCTCAGGAGCCACCAGTTTGTTAGCACTTATATTTACTTCATGCCAGTGTATTTCTTTTTACAAGTCAGCTTATACATGGGTACTTAAGATATCTTTGCCAAACTTTCAGTGACTGCTGAGGCAAGTACCTGGCACATGCAGTCAGCAGCAGCAGCTCAGACAAACCTCATCAACCATACACAATTCATCATCCAACATAAACCCAACTTTGTCAACAAGCTGCCAAATCAAAACCCTCAAGGTCTCCTAGGATAGCCAATACCTGTGGTAATCTCTTTGTCATAGGTGACTTCATACTGACACACACAGACATACCACTTGACAGGCTGAGCAAGGCAAGTATGATGGTGAGATGCTTTTCTGGTGCTAGGATGCACTGGGTCACTACAGTATTCATGGCAGGTACACCAAAGACATGGCCTTTGATATGTGGGTGTAAACCACCTCAGATTTAACCTTTGATATGTGGGAGTAAACCACCTCAGATTTAACGTTTGATATGTGGGAGTAAACCACCTCAGATTTAACCTTTGATATGTGGGAGTAAACCACCTCAGAATTAACCTTTCATATGTGGGAGTAAACCACCTCAGATTTAACCTTTGGTTTATATGAAAAGAGGCATGACTGAGCTCTTAGAACATGCATCTGAGGCTAGTGTGTAAAAAGTGCTGAGCAACATATTACCTTTATTGTGAATGATTTCACAATACAAGTAAAAAAGGATTTCGGTAATTCTTTGAAAAAAATCACTGTGGCTTTGGATAAGGACAGATCTGTGCACATGGCATGTCTAGACCTGGCAAAGGATTTATATACCAACGTGACTGGGGTATTCTAGAGATATTGACCAAATTAAAACTAAATCCTCATGCAACCTGCTGGACTGCAAACTAGCATACAAACAACACAGAGGCACATTATACTCTAAAAGGCTCCGCCCTAGTGGGGCTCCCTACTGCTCCTAGTTGTTATTTACTTTTCTACCATCAAAGTGTATTCCTGGGTACTACAGCTGACTATGTCTGAAGAGGATTACAAACTTGGGGTTATCTTCAACTGTCATAAATGACCTATGGATCCTACAACAGGAATTAACACATGCAAACAAATGCTGCTAGCACCATAGCCTAAAACTAAATGCTAAAAAGTATAGTATTGGCTGCCTTGGAAAACATGAGTGTCAGTATACCTTCCACATAAATTACACTTCTCTCAAGACTAATACATATGTTTGGGACTTGGCGATTTCATGATAAATGAATCCCCCTTTAATCACCACATATCAGTAGTGGTGCGAAAATCCTTCTGCTTATCCCACGTTGACTGACAGAGAGATATAACCGACACATTCAAAGATGGCATCATCCCTCTCTAGCTCTTCTCCTGTCACGTTAGGCTGATATTGGAATATAATGCCCTCCTGCATGTATCTGTCTTGACATATCAATCAGCTTGAATGAACCCAGTGTTTTCTCAGAAAAAACAAAACAAATCAAGGGTCAGATTTACATGATCTATATTGAGTGCCCTAAAGCTCCATGCATCTTCTCTGTCTCAAACAGTCTCCTGGGGATGATCCCAGCTTAACCTACAAAGCCTCAAGTGACCATAACGTGCATGACCTTCTTCATGTCCTCAAAACCCTTTTCTAGAGCTGCAATGGAGTCTTCTAGAGGCTACAGGGAGCTGCGGTGGAAGCATATGTGCTGAAAATAGAATAACTTGTTTTTAATCTCAGATTTCATAAAAAAGGCAGGACGGTACCCATTTTCATTTGGGCTTGAAATTGTCTATTAAATTCTGCTATTTAAAGTTTTTTTTCTGAATTTTATTATTTTCAGTCTGTTTGGTTAAACGTTGTCTTCCTGTATGTGTAACAGTCACCTGGCCATTACTGTGTTCAACATATCTTCTAGTATTACGTTGACTGTTTTCTCTGTCTCTCTCCTTTGTACACCTATCTGCAGTTGTCAGCTGGTTTTGGTCAAGGTATTAGATTTCTGAGGGCCGGTAGTGCCCGTTCTGTGGCAGGGCATACATTAATGCTATTTCTGAGAGGTAGACATTAATGACTAAAGCCCTAGTTTGTTTTCCTTGCTCATTTTAACTGTGATGGTGCTGCTCTGCCCTGCAACACTCAAAGGTGCATCTGAGAAATCCAGGTACTTTTCATTGTCTCTCCTAGAAACCTTACATATTGAACAACCACAAATACAGCACCATAAACTATGCTTATACATTAATTAGGGTGAATTATTATAACACACTGTTTTTGAGCTTCATTTAAATTGTACTGTTAAATCATTTTACGTAATTATAGCAATAACAGCAGTTTTTAATGCTAAGTACAGTCTACTTCATTCCTTTATTTTATATTAAACACAATAAGCCAGAAGGTATTCATCCAAATTTTACTATTTAATACAGTTAGTGCTTCATTCAAATTCTACTATTAAATCACTTTAAGTAATTATAGCAATAACAGCAGTTTCTAGTGCTAAATACATAGATGGTTCATAGATTAGTACTAAGCTAACTGCCCTTGTGAGCCATTTTAAGCCTAGCCAATTATCCCTTGTGAGACTCAAACCCTGCACCTTGTGTTTGTAAGGCAAACACCTTAACCATTAGGCCACCCTCCCACAGTCTACTTCACTCAATTTTTATATTAAATACTGTAAAGTAGGAGCTATTTGTCCAAATTTTACTATTTAAGAAATTATAGCTATAACAAAAGTTTTTGTGTTAAAATATAATTTACTCCATTTTTTTATATTAAATGCTATAAACCAGGAGTCATTTTAGAGCCCCTTTCCTCTTGTACATTATGGTAAAATGGAGAGTCAGCAAGCTAGTCTTGCTTCACTTGCCAGGCTCGTAGCACTTGGTAAACTCAAGTAGTGTAATAATTGCCCAATACTCTCAGACATTGAATTATTACATAGCTCAAAACTCTGTATTTCTGAGACATGAAAATACTTAACTAAGCTAAAGATCACCCTCTCATAGTCAACACATCCTGTGAATAATGCAGACTAATACATGAGTCCAGATAAACTCACTCTAAATTAATGTATACTGAGACTGTCAAGAAGTCTTTGCTCAGGACTCCAAGGTCCAATAAAAATGTTCACAGCACATACAAATAAAAATGCAATAGTGATTGGAGACTCCATAGTCAGACCCACTGATTCTGCTCTCACAAGGCGGGATAAAAGCAGGGTGACAATGAGCTGTCTTTCAGGAGGTAAGATAGCCATTGTTTTAAGGGCCCTCAAGGATCTTAAGCCAGACAAATATGGCTATGGCCTTGGTGGTGGTCAATGAGAGGATGAATGACCTAGCACACAAAACATTGAGGGATATGAAGACAGGCATGTCAAAGCTCTCCATGCAGGTCACAAAGGCAGAAAAGATCTTGGCATTCAGTGGAATCCTTTCTTCACCAAGAAAGATGCTAAAGTACAAACAAAAGATGGCTGATTTTTAACAATTGGCTAAATAGCTGGCATCATTTTAAGGGGAACTAGTATGTGTCAGTGTGGGAGTACATGTGTGTCAATTATATTTGCTTTATCAGGGACTCATTGTTCCTCAATTCCAAGGATTCTATAAACTAGCGAAAGCCTTGATGTCCCTATATTCCTTTTTAATGGGCTAGCTAATGAGCCTCACAACTTAAACAAATCACAAATCAAACACAATATTAAATCAAGGTGGAGTTTCTCAAAGTTTGGAGTCTTAATAAGAAGTTCCCTGACCTTAAGCCCCCCCCCCCCTGCATTTGGAGTGCATTCATGTGTGTGTGTGTGTGTGTGTGTGTGTGTGTGTGTGTGTGTGTGTGTGTGTGTGTGTTATTACAGAAACATTGTTTAAATACTCAGAGAACACTCCCTTCGTACAAGGGTTTTGTGCATACCATGCTTTTACTATAGAAACTGTGGTAATGTATCCAAATTTGTTAGGGACCACATTACCTCGAGCCCCAAAACCAAATCTTACTGAGATCCAAATCACAGTAAATAGGATCGATTATTGGGTCATAGCTTACTAAAGAACCCATCTATGTTCCCTGAAAACCATGTTAAATTCCTAAATATTCTGGATGAACTTCCTACAAACAGAAACACCATCATCCTGGGAACTAGGAAACCTATACCTCAAATGCAGAATATGCCCAAAACTTCACATGAAAATGGCACTGCTGAGATCCAGAACTGAGTACTGTTCACTGTGGTTTTCTTGTTTGTATATGCCCAAAGGTTTTAGACTTCACAGACAAGAGTTCCCTGCATCGAATTGTCAAAAAAAAAAAAAAAAAACAATAGGGAATGAAGATTTTTGATCAGTCCTTACAAACATAGCCTCTATATGTAGTATTCCGATGGTATTCTCTTCATCAATAAAGTCTAATCACAAAGTGGCTTCCTTCTTTCTCAGAATCTCTAAACCACTGAATTCAAGGACTTCAGTCATACAGATTTTCAAAAACATTCTGTGATAAGGTCTCCAAATTAATATATAGCTGTATTATCCAAGATGTTGATGCAGCAAATGATTATGCATACAAATTCTTTTCTCACCTGGATAAATGTATTAAATTAACTGTCCTGGGTAAATCAAAACAAAATGGAAAAATTACAGGCCTTCCAGTTTGACACATCCCATATGCAAAGTCATGGAACATATCGTAATGGACCTGATTAACACTGTCATCAAAAAATCTTTTTCAGCTTTGACATCCCCTCTTCAGCAGTTTGACTGTGTCAAGGGTAGATCCTGTCTGATTAATCTTGTAAATGTCTTTGAGTGAGTCACACAGGCAGTGGAAAACGGGCATGCTACCTATATGCCATACCCTGACCTTACTAATTCATCTGATGCTATACCTCATGCCAAAATATTAAACAAACTAAATGCACTCCAAATTGATCCTTATATAGGTAGATGGATTTTAAATTTGTTGAAGGACAGAACCTACTCAGTGGGGGTAGTGAGTGCTTTTTATGACATCAGGAAGGTGACAGGTGGATTCCCAGAGATCCATCTTTGTGCATCTGCTGCTCAGGCTCTACTTCTTTGATCTCCAAATCACAAATGAGGATCTCTGGTTAACCAAGTTTGCAGAGGACTGTAAGCTGGGTGCCATCCTCGGGTTCCCCCTCCAACACACTGTCATATCAACATGAGATTTCATTTAATAACTGATGTCTTAAAATAGGCTAAAATTAAAGGCCAAAAAGTACAATATTGCTGAATTTGGTAAACAGTCCCTCCCTCCAGCTTATAGTATAGGCAACACCCCACTTCAAAATGAGAATGCAGTGAGAGCTCTTGGAACATGGGTATATAGTTCCTTCTTGTTTGGCCATCATGTTGCAGTGGTGGTTAAAAAGTCCTTTTACCTTACACAACTCATTGCAAAAAGTATATCTTTAAGGTCAAAAAAAGTCTTTACCCCTTTGTTTTCTTAATTTATAAGGCTTACCATAGAGTACAATACATCCTTTGGGATGTTTCTCACTAGACACATCAAGCAACTGGAAAGATCACAGAGGTTTCTAACTAAAAAGATCAAGGGGTTAACAAAAAACAGTCTGCCAGAAGAGACTGGAAGCTGTATTCCTGTATTCAATAGAGTCTTTAGGTGTGATATGTGCCTTGCTTATTGGGCCATATGGGGTTCAGTAATACAAGACCTCTTATATCTTTATAAATCATACAATCCCAAAAATTCTAGGATCAGAGACACAAATCTACTTAAGTAAAACAAGGTTTTCACACAACACCTACCTCTTCTAATGAACAAATGTCCTCTTCAATTTAAGCAAAGTCTTCCTTCAACAATTAGCTAGATAATTGGATTGACATTCATAAATTAACCCCTGGTATGATTGGCCTATACTTTCTTGATAAAAGAAAGTAAGGCCTGGGGGATTTATGGTGTTAATGGCCTTCTGTCCCAGTTACCTTGTATTTTCTTTGATAGACCTGCAGCTCAACAAACACCCATATAAGAGACCTGAACGTCCACTGCAGCATTAATAGAACCTGCTGGGAGGGATAGATGTATCTCACAGAGGATACCTTTTCTCTGGAACAGTCTCTCCTTTCATGTTAAACAAAGGAGTTTCCTAATCCTCATCAAATACAAGCTCAACATATGGATGGAGAACCATACCTACACATAAATACATCTCTGATGTGACCCCACCATCCCTTATGGATATGAGTAGCTATAATGGGAATTGTATAAGCAATGCTATGAATGATGTTCCTGATCAACTGCCTAGTAATAACCTCTGAAACTATGAACATTAGATCCATAGATATTCTTGTTTTTTTTTTCATCTACTAAATAGTCAACATATATAAGTACTTCTGGTTAGAATATCCCACTTTTTATAATTCAGTTTGCCAACTGCTTTCCAAAATACTTAATAAAAGAAATTTTAGATATACTGTGCAGCTGTCACTGTCATCAAGGTACAAAGAAGGCCTTTTCAGAATAAGGATAAATAAGGCTTCTTTTGCATAAAACAAACCAATGCCTGTCTCTAAAGAAAATTAAATTGTCTTGAAGGAAACAGGTTCCTGTCATGCAAACAAGATATGTTGGGCCTAGTCAGATAACAGTTAATATGTCAGGTTGTCCCTGAGATAAACTAGAAACTGAAGAATGAAGCTTTTAGCCCTCAGGAAAGTCAGACTCAGACCAAGAACTGACAGCATTTCTAACCAGGCAAAGGCCCTTTACAATAAACACCAGATGTACAATATCTGAGCTGATGGAAGCAATGTTATCTCAAAGAACTGAATGGCAAATTTATGTTCTTTTCCTGAAAGCACAGTTCAGGTGGAAAGACAAAATGAGTACCCATCCTTTCAATCACATTGAAGAGTGCAGCCGCACAGTATACTGCAACAGAGATATTTCTGGAAAGGTAAGCTGCCTTCTTAAAGGAGACTTCCCCTTGTTATATACGATGATGTTTGTACAGTCTAAACGTCTCCTCAGGCAGGTCAAAACTCAAGCATTATTTTCAATCCTTTGATTGGTCCTATGAAGAAACCAAAGCATGTGATTATACCAAGGTTTATGAGCTACAAAGTGGACCCGGCATACAAACAAGACAACAGGTGATAAGATCCAGACAGGCAATCAGGCCTGAGTTACAGACATACAGTAGTCCATTGTGGTCATCAGTGCCCACCTCCGCAGGGAGAACTGAACCATCTCAGTTTAAATAGTGTCAGTGTAGCGTGATGATAATACCTGCAGTACTCAGAGCTTTACCATGAAATGTAACAGCTAGGAGATCAGACAAATGGCCCCATTACCCCTTTAATTATTTCATTATAATTAATTCAAGTTTAATCACATGACTGATTTAATATATATAAAATGGCTTTTTTTGTACTGCACTAAAGTTCTAAGGAAGGTCTAATTAAAGGACAAAAGCACTTAGTTTTATATTTGTGCAGCGGTCTAATTTATTTCATCCATTTAGCTTGCATTGATTATTTATTATTTTCTTCTTGACTATCAGTGTGTTACAGCTCAGTTTGCTGGTTTCTGTTTTTACGTGACTTTAAGTTTTCTTAGCAATACATAGATACTTGTGCACTTTACAATTATAAAAACAAGAAAATCAGCTAAATGAAAGAACACTGAATAACTATGCACAAATGCTGAAACCAGGATGGAACAATACAAAGCAAATAATATAAAATAAACCAAAACTGGTAAATGGAAATTTGTAGTGCAGATCTTGAGATAAAGTAATTCAGCTAGAGATCTGTGAGATAAATAACCTAGTACAAACAAAAGTATGAAAGCTGGATCTGAGAAACTGATGAAGAATCTAAAATATAGTATGAGCTTAGTGACTGCATAGTATTGATAAAACCTGAAATAGTTGTAAATGGCAACTTGCAAAAATACACGTATATTGATGTAAGCGTACAGTGTTAAAAATTAAACAGTCACAATATGTAGAGCTTGAGATAAAGAAAGTGAACAGTAGGTCTGAGAAGTAAAACTTGAAGGCAGTACTTGGTAAAATCAGGTATAAACACTAAATAACTTTTACAAAATTAGTAATATGTACAGAAGGAATGTTGACTGAAAGATTCCACAGAATGGATCAGTTATAGCTAAAGAAGAAAAATTCCAAGAAAACTAAATATATGCCGAATCAAATTTTCACGACAGTTAGTAACCAGATACATAATGAGGTATGTGGTAATGTACTAAAAAGCAATATACTGAAAGTCATAATGCTGAATATGTGACGTAATGTCAAAATGGTGAAATGTTAAAATCAAAATACCTACTCCCCTGCATGTGTACAAAATTGAATTTGTTCCCCTGCAGGACCAATATTAACACTCGCTTCAAAGTTACACTAACAGGGGGGTTATATTATTTGTTGACTGGCCATAGACTGGCTCGGTATACATATATGCTGTTAGTAGGGATTTTAAGTTCAACATTGCAAGGTTTCTGCATTTTTGACATTTCCGGGTTTTTCTTTCAGTATTATGAGTTTCTGTATACAGTTTAAGATGATGTCATGTACCCTCTGGGTAAATTATATCTCAGCAGGGAGTGACAGACCAAATGCACAAAAACAACTGAAGACAAGGTAAAATGCTGGATGTTGTAAAAAGCATGGTGGATGAAATAAAAAGTCACCATAGAAAGGTTCGTAAGGCTAGTAATTGCACTTGTGGACTTTGCTAGAAGTCTTTTGTGGGTGGGAAGGGTGACACAATATGTATGGAAGTGATGGAAGACTCATCTGCATTAATTTACGGAGTACAGTGAAATGAATAATCAGTATATGAGTCCATGTCTGGCTTGGTAGCAGAAGATGATTGTGAGGAGTTATAAATTCAACCTGTCAGACTGGTAAATAAAAATAGTTGATTGTGTAAGCAGTTCAAGATAATCAAAGGACAGGATGTGACAATGCATAACACACTTTCAGACACATAAAGACACTGACACCCATCATGATAAATAAAGACTACAAATAAATTTGAGTGAGCAACAGAATATGTTAGAAGCCAGGATGATCTAGATAACTCACATTACTTAGAATAATTCCAAAACAGCAAAGGAGTAAAGAAGACATGGGCATTAGACCTGTAGTGTCACACAGATCCAGGCAATCGTAGATGTAAAAGGGATTGATGATTAGTCTAACAAAACAGCAGGCCCAAAACACTGTACCTTGTGTCGAAGCCAGCAGCAGTAACAATAGCAAGTTAGAACTTCTAACAGCACTGTCTCAAAGATGGAAAATAAAATGAGGCAAACAGGAAACCTGCAGTGCTAATCAGCCAGCTGTCACTAAATTGCATCAGTGGGGTCCAAACATATGTGGGAAGGAAAAGATACCCAATTGCATGCAATATATGGTGAAAGGCAAAGCATGAAGAATAATTAAATGAGATTTGGCATAGTAGCATTATTAGATGAAAACAACATCAGTAATAGCTTGACTCCAGTCATTAGTCAAAGTTTCAACAGTGCATACAAGATAATATTGTTATAGTCCAGTCAGTGAGAAAAGCAATGCTTGTTCTTTTGTAATATGGACCCACATTTTGCTATACATTTCACTCATGGCAATCACAGGAAAAGCCATGAGTGACATTGTCAAAATGTTGAAATAAGTATAAAATGTTATGAGAGGAAACATTATTCATTTTGGAATTTTCTCTATAACATACAGTTTGCAGCTTCTCTGTTCATGATCCTGTGCAGGGATGTAGCCAGAGACTTTCATTTTGTACTCATGTACTGCTATTACTACTCCCCCAACCCATTTGGCAGTTAAAAATGTGGCACTTTATCACCCAGCACTGAACAAATGTTTGCATCCCATTTCCTCTAAAGCCATTAAATATATATGTTTTATCAAGGTATGTAAAGTGTGGACATACTATGGCCTAGAAAAAAAACATTTTTTGCCTAAGTAAGGTCTAGAAAATTATAACCAGTAAAGTATAAACAGTATGCCTAACTACACCCTTGATCCCGTGGACTTGAAAAAATAGAAGTTATATCACTCTTATCCTAACAGTGATAAAAAGTGGAGGTCCTAGACATGATTAAATATGTGAACAGACCACATAAAACTAGAATTGTGGTCTACGGTGCAGCAGTCAGTTTTGTGTTTTAGCATTTAATTTTATGTTCAGCATATATAAACCTTAATAAATGTTGACATGAAAAGAGTGAGAAAGATAAAACTAATTACAAGTGTTTACATAAGATTTATTTTCTATCTGCTTTTTTTTCACTCTGCCATGCTAATCATCAAGTCTCACCCAATTGGGCTTCTGATATTTGTTCCCCAGTGATGAGAGCCTCTGTCATTTAGATGCAATAGGGAATGAACAGCATGGAGGGGCCTTCGTCCTTGTTTGTGCTCTTGCTTTTTAGATTTAGACTAACTGTTCCCCTAGGTGGTGCAGGAATAAGATACTCACTTCATCATGGCGACCCCTGACAGCATCCCCATGTGTGACTTCTTGCTCCGACACCCATGCATATGTTAGCTTTGGGGACCGACTCCACCTCACCCTTCCTCTGAGGGTACACACAGATTGTTGACATTTTGCTACACCTCTCCCTCCATCCATAATGGGTGCTCTTATCCTCACCTGTCTGCACTCTCAAGTACCTGGGTTGCTAACCACTTCACATTACCTGAGCTGTAGTCAAGACCGTATCCCTTTATGTTACTGGCACAGACAACATAATCACATAAAATGACCAAATGGCAGCTTCTTCACATGAAAAAGGAAACGAGAAAACACCATGCAGATGTGGAGGTATTAGGAGGAGCTTATGGCCTAAGGACAGTACAGAATGGGATCAGTAGAACAAAGGATAAAAACGATTCATGTCAGACAAAACATCATACATGGAGAAACTGTGGAGTCAGTTTGAACTGCAAGGGATGCTGGTTTGATGAAACTGAAACCTTGTAAAATATCTAAAGCATAGAAGTCTGTCATCTTTCAGAAGAAGAAAAAAACTGGGCACAACATGGGGTGGACAGGTAGAGAAGTAAGAGAAACTGACAGTTTAACAAAAAAATTTAAGACAAGGAACTGTTAATATATTTGACTCAATAGTTTTGGATTTGATGTCTTATTTCAAGATGTCATAATTTAATGTCCTTTTTACTATATAATATTGTCTAATGTTATTTTGTTGTGTACTTATTTTGTCCTGTACCTGTTTCTTTAACTTTTTTCAATAAACGTGTATTATTCTGTGTTCAGCTGCATGATCTGCACGTCTCAGTTAGTCACATAACCAGACCAGTGCTTTCTAGTCATCTCTGAAAGGAGGTATTTATTCTTACCCTGTCTTAGTTAGTTTACAAATAAATAAATGTAATAAAAGGAGACATTTTTAAGAAGGTTGAAGAATAGATTAGACTCCTACAAAAAGTGGTTACAGTTATAGCAGTAGTACTCTAAAATACATCTACATGATTCTTTTAAAAAATAATTTGAACAAAAAAAAAAGATATAAAACTAAAAATGTTTGATGCCCACATAACAGTCTTAATATTATTAAAACTGTGGAGACAAAGATTAAATAGAAATGTAGTCTAGAAAGATACCAGAGCAGTCTCGATGGGAAATCATTGCTGGATTGCTGCTGTTGTGCACATTTGTCTGTTTATTTTATATTATAATGTTTGTCATTGATTTCTTGTGTATAACTGTCCTTTTATTGTTTAGGGAATATGAGCTGAGATGAAAATGAAAGCTGTAACTCCATAGTTAATATTTTAATGCATTAGGTGAAACAAGGGTTTAGCTTTCTTAAATTAACTTACAGTCTGTTATAATCATTCTTTCTTGAGACAGCTTCTAAAATAAACAATCTTGCAATGTTCTTCAATCTACAAACCATTTCACATTTTTCCAAGCTGTTGTCCATCATTTTATCTTTTAAGGGCACTCTGTAGTGTAAATAACATCACTCCCACTTATTCATATGAACAACTTAAACTGCTGTTATTGAAATTATAGTAAGATTGCACAGCTAAAACAGCTGCATAGCAAATTTGCTCTTTACCTAATTTTTGAGGTAAGAGAATTTAGTTATATGAATTTATAAAACTGAAAAAAAAATACTCTTAAAGAAATGTGTTTTCAGAATAGTGGACTGACATTGAAAATGTAGCAGCAGATCATCCAAAGTGTTTCCTTTCTCTGCATGTACATCTTTGACTGAAACAAAGTAAGTTTCAGAATTCGATGTATATACTCCTAAAGTGCTACTTTATGGTTAAACATTGTGCATACTAAATAATTGCATTTTTTAGCTGAATCATTTGCTAGAAGCAGAAATAAAGATGCAATGTATTTGCTTGGTTAAGAATTCTGATTTACTGAGCTCTGTTGCAGTACTGATGAAATGTTTTTCAGATTGAAGATTGCTTGTTGATGAAAAAAGAAATCTTTAATGTATACTGAAAAGATGTCAGGAGAGTCTGCCCAGTGCAGCCACCTTCAATTTGACAAGTGAAATCAATATAGGTGTAATATGTGTGTCTACTTGAAAAGCAAGAAGTCAATATAATGCACAATGGTACCCAGTTATGCTTCACTTTTTCTGCTTCACTGATCACTTTTAGTAATAAGTATATTGACTATGACCTCTGTGCTTAAAATTGAATTGTTATTTTTTTTCCCTGAGCGGCACTGTTAAACTTGGCCTACACACAGCACATAAAATGCAACCGAGGAAGAAGTAGCTGTATGTTTTGAATGGCAATGAATTTCTCCAAGTCTGTTTTTCAGGGGTTTCTCCATGCCTTTCTGAAAGTAACACAGGTTGTAGTCCACCTTTTGTGATGCATAATAATTGTGATTACAGACTTCATATTCACACAGAATTTATGGGCAAACAATTCCTAATCAACCATTACAACCCCTTAAGTCACTCGAGCAGTTACTTTTACCCCCTGCTTGTGTATAAGTAATGCACATTATCTGTTTCATTTAGATCCTGTATTTATTTAGAAGTATTCTGTTTTTACATCTCATTTATATATATTCTCATACATAGAAAAAAATCAGTACTTTAGACTTATTTTAAATATATCTCAATCACTTTTGTTGTATTGCCTATCCTTGCAGGTTTTAATCTGCTTCAGAAATGCTTGATTCTTAAAAAAAATTGATAACATCCTGATTTATATACACATTTTACCTGTTTCTTTTATTCTGGAATACCTTTTACAAAGAAAGTTTAAAGAGGGTTGCATTTTTTTTTTTGGGGGGGGGTTATGGTGTTAAACATTGAGTAGAAAACATTAAGTAATATTTGGTAACAAATAATGGAGAATTTCTGTGACCAAACAGGTTAAGCCATAAAAAATAAATAAATAAATAAATAAATAAATACATAAATAATAGTCATTACATAGGTCAAGTGTAATTTGTCTAGAAGAATAATTAAAAAAAGAAAGTAACTGTACTTCAGAGTTTGATATTTTCAAAGTGATTATATGCTTTTTAAACAATTCCATCATATTTACTGATTCTGCATGTTTATGAGAAGTAACGTACATAAAAACTGTATTCTAAGCCAGTCCAGTAGCATACATGGAGAGACCCTATTTTGGTGCAGGACAGTTCTTGGTGGGGATTTTAAAGTCAGATGACCACCTATCACCTTACTGGGATGTCTATGGATTTTTGCAATATTTGGTAACCTCACACTGAAGAACAAACTTTAAATACAAGAAATTTGTACAAAGTCAAAAACAATGAAGAGGCAAAGGCCCCAAATTAGGGACAAATTATAAACATTGCTGTTATAAACTGAAAAAGTTGACAGACTTGACAGACTAGTAGGCTTTGTATTATAATGCATTTTCTAATGGATATGAAGTCTGAAACTGAAATGTCTGTCATTATTTAATGACTTCAATTATCATTTATTTGCCAGAAAAACATAAAATTTATGAGGAACAGATGAAAAATATGAGGTAAAAATCAGTACATTCTGTGAAAATCTGGATAGTTGAGAGGTATGCAGATCATATGAGTAGGGTAACGGTATCTTACCGACATACACTGTAGAACTCATGTTTAGAAGTATGGTTGCATGTCTTACTGTGACACCATTTTCTGATTTTGTTCCATGGTAGGGAGAACAAGTATGTAACCATATATAAAAAAATGCAAATTACACAATGCGATGACCTTGGGGCCTCTAGCATACAAACTTTTTCACTAGATGGAATGAATAGAAAATATGTAGATGATGACTGTCTCTCCTTCAGAACTTGAAGCCAGCAGGTAACTTCCCAAAATGATATGTTCTAACATGTCATACATAAACATAAACCTTTTCAAAATTAGAGGCAAGTGAGTTATTCAAAAGTAAGCTTGTCTAGACAGGATTTGCCTTGTTAGCTATATTGAGAAAGTATGATGTGATTTGTTATGCTGTGATATAAAATGAGACACAGACTTTTATTGTTTTAATCATAGGAGAATATGCACACATTTCTAATTCATAGGCATCTACCTCTTTGATTTACTCCCTAAAAGTGTTTTGGGTAAATAGCCTCATTTGATCTTTGACATTGAAAATATGCACTTTTAGTTGCATTTCAGTCACTGCACAGTCGAACTTTGGCTTCTCCAGTGTGTGTAGAGGGATAAAGCTCTAAATGAGGCCCAGCTGACCCAGTTTCGATTAGCAGCTCGGGTGACTGACAGAGCAGCAGGGACGAGTGGTCATGTCCATCCCTGTTAAAGGCATTTATTGATGATGTTCACTTGGAGGAATGGTCAAGTGAGGGAACTTGCCCTTGGATGAACCGAAGAGCATGGGAGGTGGGACAGGGAGTGTTTAGGGTATTTAAAGATCCCCTCAAGACAGAAGAAAAGACAGCTGATCCTCTGGAATGCCCTTAAAATCCACAACCAGCCCCAGTAACAGTAGAATTAAGTCAGTGGGGGATAGGAGATCAGCTGGTAGTCCCATCTTGGATATAGGGCATTGGGGGCTAGGCTGGGAAAGATGATTTCCCAGGGGGGACCAAAACTAAAATAAAATAAAAAAGTTCTTTAAAACTGCAAACAGCAGTTCTACTATATATGAGACAGTTGCAGACAGTACCTTGCAGTCACATGGTCAATAATGAGTTTCTGCACAGGACATGGCTGAATGCTCAAAGGTACTACTGCTGATAAGGGTGGCAATAAGGTGGCAAGAAGCACAACAAACAAATGCCCTGTAGTTGAATAGCAGTTCAAGACTGACCTAGCAGCTTCAAATCCAAATGGCTTGAAAGCAAAATTTATGGAAATCAAAATCGAGCCTTTAGGATAGAGTTCATTAACACCTCATTATCCCTAAACTATGCACGATCCAGTTATACAAATGAGTTCTCTATTACATTTTATTTGTTTATTTGTGAAGATGCATGGAATTTTTGTTCAGTTGTGACATGCTCCAAAGGCAAGTGGACACAAGCAAAGTAACGCAAAGCAGTGCATCATTATAATAGTGCGTTTTAATGTCCACAGCTGCAATGTAACAAACATGGAGAGTACCAACAAGACAAAGAGAAGCAGTGACATTCTAAACTGTAGTGTGATTTAACAATCAAGGTTATGATGCAACAAGTATACAAGGCTGTTAATGGTTTCAGTGTATATAATATACCCCACATCATTACCTATAGGCATAATGTCACTTACATTCCAGTTAAGTAATATATGAAGACTGTAACTAAAGTAATAAAGCTGGACTGTGATAAAAAATGGATATAATAAGAAATAGAGCTTGACTGTACTAAACATAAACATATTAACAAGTACTAAAGGTAATCAAAAGTATGAATGCTTACCGCCTGCAAGTTTTAGCACAGTTTAAATAATGCAGATGTAAGTACTGTAGATAGGTGAAGTTGGCCATTTTTCTGGATGTATGCCTATACACACACACACACACACACACACACACACACACATATATATATATATATATATATATATATATGTACAAAAAAAAAAAAAAAATATATATATATATATATATATATATATGTGTGTGTGTGTGTGTGTCTGTGTGTGCATGGGTCTACTTCATATGAGCAAAAGCTCATATGAACAAATCCAAAATTACTGAGATGAAGTTAATGAAACTACATAAAATTGAAAACGTACAAACTGGGATCCCACATAAATGAAACTATTCTACTTACTGTTTAAATAGTGCGATCTTGGAGTTGGTATATTTAATTTGTGGGGAGGGTGCAGAGGGGCTTGCCCCCCTGCAAAAATGAAGGTAGAAATATATTTGCAGTCTTTATATGTTATTATAGCTCTGTTTAACTTGTTATCCAGGCTACGGTCACTTGCGCTTAGATAAGCAAGTCAGGTATGTTTCTAATAAAATGTTTATGTAGTGTTCTTTAAGTTAGTATAGGATTGTGGGAAGTTGTGATTCTGGTTTAGGGTGAGTTATTTTATTATGTAAGTATACAGGAGGGGTTTTAATTTGTTTTTCTGAAGACGATAGCATAATGCACTAGTTGGAGATGTCCGGGCCGCAGTTTTCATTTATGTGGGATTCGAGTTTGTAAACTTTTAGTTTTATGCAGTTTTGTTAACTTTGTCTCTTTAATTTTGGATTTGTTCATATGAGGTTTCACTCGTATGAAGATGACCCATATTTATATATATATATATAAAAAATATATATATATATATATATATATATATATATATTTATATATATATATATATATATATATATATATATGTGTGTGTGCTTGCATGGATCTACCTGATTATGTTGAAAATGCACATCATCGAATCAACATGCAAAGTATCGATATGCTGCTTTATCAAAAAAGTGGAACAAAGACAATCTGCCCAGGGTAAGTAGCCAGTTACCCAAAAAGAAATAAAACCTAAACTGCAGCATCCCTACCCCCCCCCCCAACTAAATATACCAACTCTGAGATCGTACTACAGTTGGGAAAAGGGCAAAGGTCACCATCTCGCACAACAAGTTACTTACCCTGGGAAGATCTTCCTTGTACTGCTGCTTCAATGAAGTGGGATTTTGATATTTTGAGTGCAGACGAACTGCAATTTGATGATGTGTGATTTCGACAAAGACAGGTAGACCCATATATGTATGTATATGGACAGACAGAGAGAGAGAGAGAGAGAGAGTTAGGTGTTGCATTAACTTAGTTTTAAAATTTGTATAGTTGGTATAGCATACTTCTGGGAAAAGGACATTCCAATTAGCTGGTGCTACCTTACTGAAACTCTTCTATTCCATTGACAAATCAAAATCAATTATAGCTAAAGTGAGTCTTTCATGGCACAAGAGAGTATGTGTAATAGGTAACTGATAATCTATTTACTAAAGGAAGAAAGTAGCTTAGCTATAGGGTCCAGAAAGTAAGGGAGGACAGCAAAAAAGAGGCGCACACTGTATTGAATAACGACTTGGATATTGTATAGTGTTTAAACCTGCTTGAGCGTGAACTGAAATATTCAATTTTGTTCATGTCAGTTAAAGTGTATTGTTATTTTATCTGGACTTAGTAATATTACTAGGAAGGCATATTCCAACTTAGGAATAAGTACATTAATTTCCATTTCTTTTCTTAATTAAAAAATAAACGCATTTCATCATTTGTAATCTGTTTAGTTAACTGAACATGTTATCGTCTTTGTAGCCTATGTGGAATTTGAATTGGGGTTAAGCCATATACTGAGTTATTTGTATAAGATAAACTACTTAAACTGACATGACTATTCTAAGAGCAGGAGTCCATGATTTAGTAAAGTCCTATATAATCAAATACTGTGACTTTATTCATTCTAGATCATGCAGTCTTGGGTTAAGGAATTTTCAGCTTGCACTCAAGGTTAAGCAATTTCAGAACTTTTATACTTAGATAGAGACATGTGGATATAGGTAGGAAGAGTGCATGTTTTCCATTAAAGATGACTTTACTCTTGGGATACTTAATTTTTTTAATCATAATAACTTTGATTAGTCCATTCAAATCCCAAAGTCTTGCATTTGTAGAAAATATGTGGATTTTAACTGTTGGAAATTTCCAAACAGCATACTGGCAGTATTGTTTGCATGCATTATTTTACCTATTTCTATGTGTTGTTGCCGTCAGTTTGTCATTTTTTGACAGCTTTGCTGATGCTAATTCCTTTAAAAAAATTATCAGAATACATTATTAAAGAAGATTATGACACATATGTGGCAATTATGCACAATTTTTAAGTAAAAAATTGTTATAAAATATTTTTACACAACATTTAACAACACCTACATGGTTTTATTACTTAGTATTTTATTCTGTTACTGCAGCAATTTTAACTATATGGATGTGTTTTATAATCAGTTATAATTAATTCATTAATATATGATGTTACAGGAAATGATGTCAGTCTGTATTCCCTATATAGGTTCATAGGTAGGTACTAGGCTATTGGCCCTAGGGCCTATATAAGCCTAGCCAAAAAGGTACCCTGGCTTTCACCACCCAGGAAAATTATTTTCCTGTGCCACTGTCGAGCAGAGCCACAGGAGTGATCCCCGGGGTTCATTTCCTATTTCCCATTCAATCATCAAGCTTCTTCTTGAAGAGTGCTAATGAGGAGCTTTGTTTGATATAGATAGGTAGTTTGTTCCAGAGTATGGGAAGTCTCTGGGACAGGAATCTATCCCTCCAGCATGTTCTGTTTATTGTGGTGACAAGATTTAGGTCGCTAGAGCATATATCTCAGAGGGATTGGGATTTCTTTAAGTGGAGCATGTCCACCAGCACTGGGTTTGACATAGCTTTGTATGTTAGGGAGACATTGCCTCTGAGTAGGCAATATGCGATGGAGTAAAGCTGGAGATTTTTGAAACAGTCTGCATAGGGCATCTGTTTGAGTCCAGTAATCCTCTTTGTGAGGTATTTCTGTGGCCTTCCCAGTTGTTGTAGATGTCTTGTGAGGTACATACCAAAAGGGGCGTTGTACTCTATAATGGGTCTAATGAGTGATGAGTAGAGGGGAACAATGACCTCTTTTTTCCTGGATGAGAATCCTTTTGTGATGAGGTGTGCCACGTAGAAGGATTTCCTGACTACTGTGGCGATGTGATTATCAAAGGAGAGACTGCTGTCCACCTGTGTTCCAAGGTCTCTTATCACACTTTTTGTGTTAAGTTTACTATTGCCTATGTGGTAGTTTATGGGTACAGAGTTTTTACCAAAGGGGATGACAATGCACTTTTTGACACAATGAGACTATGACTTTGACACCAGGCATCTGTCTCAGATTTGTAGATTTTATTTGTAGGATGCCCACATCATTAGGAGTTTCGATTATGGCTCCTAGTTTGCAGTCATCTGTGAACTTTGTTAGCCAAAGACCTTCTGTGTTAGCCTATACTTCAGAGAAGTAGATACCAAACAGGAGATGACCCACGACTGAACCCTGTGGTATTCCACTTGTCACTGGTCTAAAGTCGGATTTGGAGTCTGCTAATTTCACAGCGTGGGTTCTGTCAGTGAGCCAGTTAGCAACCCATCTTGTGACATAGGCATTTATACCTAGTTTAGTGAGTTAGTTTATCTATAGTTTTAGAGTGGGGGGTGGTGTCGAAAGCCTTGGAGAGATCTAGATAGGCTGTGTGAACCACCTTACTCTTGTCAACGGCTTTGGTGACTGCTTCAAAGAAGTCTATCAGGTTTAGGAGACATGATCTGCCTTTTACAAACGCAAACTGGGTGGGGTCCAGAATTTGGAGATTACCATTGTCTTTGTTTATAAATTCCATGATGATACATTCCATGGCCTTGCAGACCAGGCTCGTCAGGCTAATAGATAGTTCCTGGGGTCCATGGTGGATCCCCCTTTGTGGAGTGGGATAACCATCATTGTGCACCATCCAGTGGGCACAAAGCTTGAGATGAGGCTATGATTGAACATAGTACTTAGGTGGGGTGCCAGTTCATTCTGTAGTCCATGTAGAACGCAGCCTGAGATTTTGTCAGGTCCCATGGATGCTGTGTTCCTGGCTTTGGAGAGAGTGTTTTTTACCTGTGCAGCCATGATTACAGGAACTTTGCATTCTTTTGGTATAGAGATGGGCCCTTTAGGGTAAGAGGGGGGTAAAGTTAGCACTGAATCTATCTGCCAGGATGTTGGCAAATATCAGTTGGTTCTGTATGTTTATTGCCATTGTGCTGTAACTCAGAGCAGATCTGATTGTTGCCATTGAGATTCTTGACATAGCTATAGAATGCTTTGTGGTTGTCTTTAGAATCAGTGGCAATTTTGTTTTCATAACTAGCTTTGGAGGAGTTTATGAGGGATCTCAGCTTTTTACTGAGGCTGATCAGGGAGTTCCTCAAATCATGAGCTTTTACTCTTTTTTTGCAACAGTTTCTTTCTTCTGTTGTAGAGTTTTTTTATGGCAGGGGACCACCAGATTGCCTTCACTTTTTTAGAGGATAGCATCTTGGTTCTGTTAGGGATAGCACGATCATGCACTCGTGTAAGTTCTTATAAAGTGCAATTGTGTAGGATTCAGCAGGTGTACTCGTATTGTCCATCTACATGGGTGTCGTGAAGTTTGCCACTTCTGTCTTAAAAAGCGTGAAGTTGTCTTTGGAGAAAATTTGTACGGTAATTTCCCTAATGGGGGTGGGGGGGTGGGGGTGGAATTTGGATGTCTAGGGTGATTAGCTTGTGGTCGGATCTGACCAACGAGGAATTGACCTTTGATGTGAAGCACCGGTCACCCATGTTGGTAATGACCAGGTCTAGGATATTGCTACCCCTGGTGGGGGTTTGGATAAGTTGATCCAAGGCATTGGAATTTATGAATTCCAGAAAACGTTGAGCAAAATAGTTGATACATGAGTAGTTTTCCCAGTTAATGGTGGGGTAGTTGAAATTGCCAATTATTAGGGTGTTGGGTTGTACCCTAATGTTTTCCAGTGTATCAAGAAATGAGGAGCGGGAGTCCTGGGACATGGTGGGGGGATCTGTAGCAAGCTACAATTTGGATTGCGGTCTTGCCCAGAGTTAGTTGCACTTGGATAATCTCGGATGCATTATGCTGAGCAACTAGCCTGGAGCTGTGGATATCCTTAATGAATATGGACACACCTCCACCTTTAGTGTTTCAGTCCAGGTTAGGTGGCCGAAAGGTGTGGTATGAATTATAGCCTGGTAATGCAGGGGTGCTCTCTAGAGCCTTGAACCAGGTCTCTGACACTGCACAGATGTCGATGTTCTCCATTTTTAGGAGTGCCTTGAGTGAGTGCATTTTGAGGTTTAGACTTCTAGCATTAAGTAGCATTACCCTCAGATTTTGCTTGCTTGTATCTGTTACAGTGGTGAATTTGTCATTTGAACCTTGCTTAAAAAAGGCACTATAGGGGTGGCAAGAGCCTTAGCCAGTATCCGGAATCCCAAGGGCACCAGGTGCAGGCCATCTCGGGCAAAGCATCGTGGTCTGCCACTCATATCATCCCAGACAGACAGATACTGGATCCCCTTAGAATGACACCAGAAGCTTAGCCAATTGTTGAAGTCAATCATTTTCTCCTTGTACTGCGGTATCATTCTAGGAGATGGCAGGATGCTACTCAGGGCTAGGGTCATACCTGTCTGGGCCTCAAGACCGGAGAGCTATTCCATGTCTCTTTTCATGTTGTCCAGGGAGGTATGTCTCAGGTTGTTCACACTAACATGGACAATGACAGAGTCATATTTGTACTTGTTGTGGAGTGACCTGAGCACATGGGTTATGTGACAGATCCTGGCACCTGACAGGCAGCTGATAGTAACCTTCTCCTTGTTTAGCCTGGTGAGTGGGACATCAGTGTGCCTGACTATAGAGTCACCTATTACTAGTGTGTTGGGTACGTTGTTTTACCTTATGGGCTGTGGTTGATTGGCACACCGTGTCTGTGGGCTATGTGTCATTTGAGTTGTGTTGGGGGGGTGGAGGTTGCTTGCGTTTCTGCTTTGGAGGTCTCTACTGCTTGATCAAATTATTATTGAGAGCCTCCGTGAACATTTTTGTGTTTCTATGTGTGGATTTTGGTGGTGTAGGTTTTGAGGGACTATGTCATGAGTGTGGTGTGGTGCAAGTGTTTACCTTCTCCTCTTGACTGTCTAGTCCAGTCTTGGCTGAACAGAGCTTTGCTTCCAGTTTGGCTATATAAGTGCATTTTTCACAGGTTGTAGTGTTGGGTGGTAGGAGGAGAGGGTTGTCTGTGTACATGAGGCAATTGCTGCATTGCCCCAAGATGCCCAGATTCATCAGGTAGACAGGAGAAAACACCAGGAGCTGACCCTTAGACATGCCTGGATAGGTGCTTATTTATTAAGTACTAAAAACTATTTTCGTCTAGGTAAGTGAGGAAAGTTGAGTGCTTTAGTAATTAGTACCTTATTTAGTGCTTACAATGAGTTCTGAACAAGTGCTGAGCTCAAAGAAACAGATATGAGTGCTAAAACTAAAAAAAATGACTAGTTTTAAGGGAAATTTTGAAGAGCAGATTTTATGGCGCCAGGAGTAGTTTAACCTTAACTAAGCGGTGATGCATACAGTGTATTTTTTTTTTACAGTAGCAAATGAGCAAACTGATTTAAACAAATTAACCAGTTGACCAATAAGAGCTAAAAACTGAGCCCAGTTCCAGCAGTCTTTGATTAGACAAGTTCTAACTGCACACTCCTGCCACCAGGGTGCAGGGGAACCTTCTCCAAAAAAAGATGGCCTGGATTAGTGCTCAAGTTATACAAACAAAACTAGATTCAGCAGGTCTGAATCTAGTCTGTGCTACAGCAAAGAAGGTGTACCAATTTCAGAAAGAAACAGTTCAAATAAGCAGGCACAATAAGCCTCTAACCAGAAACTCCCAGCTCAGAAGGGCAGAATCTACACTCTCCTCCCACAAGAGTGCAGACCACACCTTCTTAATGTAAAATAACTGGTCTGAGGTCCGAGTGTGTAAACCAAAGGCTTAGAATAACAGTTACAATTTAATCAGACTACTAACAAACAATAATAAATGCAATTAAGCACTTTTAAGAACAGGCAGCAAAAGCAAAATAAAGCAGATGAATAAAGTGCATTTTTTTTATACAACAATAGAAAACAAGCAAACTGATTTAAACAAATTACCGACTTAAAAAGAACACCACCATAATCGACAGGATTTGAACCTGTGTGGGGAAACTCCAGTGGATTTCTAGCCCATCGCCTTAAGCACTATACAACACTGTTGTGGTTTTTTTATTTGACTCCGATGATGCCTGGATTGTAAAAGGTGAGAGTGCTAAGTCTCTGGCGATTTTATCATATTAAAGTGAATGTTTCTTGTGTAATAACACATTGGGTTGTTTGTTTATTTTTTTACTGTATTCATCATACTGCTTCTGCATTTGCGGCTGCAGTTTATTCTCTAGTTTGTTAACCTCATGTGACTACGCTATGGTGTGGCCCATTTCACTTGAAACTAAGGTGGATGAACTCACTACCATAGTTTCTGGACTAGCCTCTGGTTTAAATGAAATAAAATGGAGAGGTATGCCTGAACAGACTCTGACATCATTGCAGGAAAAATTATTCAGTTTGCATACTCTAATACTGGGCTCTGTAAGACCTGATGGCAACAATGCTTATTCTTCACCCCCTGCTGTCAATGGCTTGAATGGTTTGTTCCAGACTCGATTACTGGATTATACTTTGCATTGTGAAAGACAGGAATGATTTTTGGATCTATTACTACTCAAATGACTACCTTGGAACGTTTAGCAAAGAAATTTAAATCTTTTCAGTTAGACAATACCTTTCTGGTACAATCCGCAAAATTAAAACAAGTTCCAAAAGGCCTCCAAGTATGGAAGTTTCCAGTGGTACAGAAAAGGGTTCCTTAATGCACCAGGAGTTACTGGAACTGTTTGACAAGACTGGACTTGAGGTGATGAACATTATTATCAAGGACAATGAGCGCAAGCTCTTGAAGCTTGAAGGTGACATAAAATTGCTTAATGAAAGTATTGTTAATGACCTTTTGTTTGAACAGATGTCTGCTAGATATAATAGAATATTTGTTGACATAAAAAACTTTTCTGACACTAATTGTAAATGTAAACAGAGTAAATTAGATAGGGACAAAGCTGATTATGCACACAAAAGAGTGTATCCTGACCCTCCCATTACACACAATGATTTCCTTATTAATAATGCCACTAGCAACAACAGTAATAATTTTAATAACCAACATAACCATACAAATGTGAATGAGGGTGATTATGATGAACATTTTTTAGACCAACCACCCCCATTAAGGCGTTCAGAACACCTGATTAATCAACGATAGAATCAAGCTCCACCTGGTCACTCTTTTCAAGGAGCACCCAGGGGTCATTATGTAAGGGGGAAGAACTGGGTGAGGGGGAAGAGCATCAAACATGGGGAAGGTATGTGTACTAGATTCTGTGGTGGCACCAGAAGAACAGAATGTTTTGAATTTTAATGCCAGTATGTCTGAAGTGCATAATGCTGATATGACAGTACTAAATGTTAACGTTAATAATGCCTTGGTTAACAGTGATTCCACAGCATCAACTGTGAATTTCAGGACAGGAACTATACATAACCTCAGTGAGTTTTCTTTGAAAAATGAACACATTTCCCTGTTGTAAAAAGGTTTTGGTTTTGTTCCAAGTTTCAAGTCTGACATTGCTAGACTATTGATTAACTTGAGGCTTTACAACAGACAACTTAATTTGAGGTTGTTTTTTTCTAAATAAGAATCAAGAATGTAGAACAGAACCATTTACACTGAAAAGAAAAGGAATATTTTTGCCTCCCTGTAACCTCTTAGTGAATTTGTTTGAAATATGTGTGGAAAATGATTTTAGAGAAATTGTTAAAGCAAGTTGTTGTAGTTGGGACAATTTATTCAAAGAAGAAAGGTTGGCACTTACAGAGTTATCTGATAATAAAGCATACAGAGTGATGAAGCCAGATAAGGGCGGAGAGGTGGTCATTATGAGGCAGATTGATTACGTGTGTAGAATATACTCTTTACTTAATGAGGAAGACACTTATGAGAGAGTTTCTCTTAGTGAACTTAACAGAGCATATACTAAGATTGACATTTTTTTATTAGATGCTCTAAACCAGGACACCTTAACAGTGGATAAGTTTGATTTTTTGAAAGTAGACACACCAAGAATTCTGATAATTTTCAGAATACCTAAAATTCATAAAAATATCAGTGCCCCCCCCCCATCTTAGACCCATCGTTGTCGCTCAAGCTTCAAAAACCGAACCATTGGCCGCATTTGTGGATTATTTCTCTAAGAAGTGGACATTGATTTTGCTTATATCTTAAGTGATTCCTGGCATTGCTTAGAACAACTAAGAACAGCTAATCTTGATAAGGATGACTTGCTGGTAGCAACTGATGTGGTTAACTTATTTACTGTGATCCCCCATGACATTGGCTTAGAATATTTTTCAGAATGTTTATCACAAAGTGGACATTTGAACCAAACTTGAGTAAATCTTTTGGTTGATCTGTTAGAGGGTGGTGCTTATAAATAATTTTTTGGTATTAAAAGATGAATTTTTCTGGCACAAATCATGTGTATCCATGGGGGCAAAATGTGCCAACCTGTTCTTGGCTGAGTGGGAAAAGAGGTACATATTTTCTCCCCCCATTTCATACAAGATACTTGTGTATTATAGATGTTTGCATGATATACTATTAGTTTGGAGAGGAACAGCTGCTGAAGTGACAGAATTTTTGAATTACATCAATAACACCACTCAGTACCTAAAGTTCACCTATATGGTACACCAAAATGAAATTGATTATTTAGATATTTTTCTTACAAAAGACAACTGTACAGGAGACCTATCATCTAACATATTTAGGAAACAGACCTATGCTAATACATTATTGCATTTTGACAGTTATCATCCTGAACATCAGCGTAGGAGTGATGTCAAGAGACATATGGTTAGGCTGTCCAGGTTGATTAGTGATGACAAGAAATTTTCTGAAGAATTATTTAAGTTCATAGGTTCATAGGTAGGTACTAGGCTATTGGCCCTAGGGCCTATACAAGCCTAGCCAAAAAGGTAGCTTTCGCCACCCAAGAAAATAATTTTCCTTTGCCCCTGTTGGGCAGAGCCACAGAGGTGATCCCCGGGGTGAATTTCCCATCTAGATGTTCAAGGATATAAGGTACCCTATTAAACTTTTACTGTCAACCAAGAAAGAGGTAATAAGGAATCATGGAACTAGGTTCCTACCCATCCTAAGAGGGGGTCACAGTAATATTAATGCAAATGATGACGAAGGCCCCAAAAATGATGTTATGATTTTACCATTTAATCAAGATCCCTCACATTTAAAGGGGAGCATGAAAAAAATTTGGGGAGCCTTATTAGATGATGACCTGAAAAACAAATTAGGGTCAGAGCTTAAGATTGTTTTCAGCAGAGGTAAAAATATTAAAGAAATTTTGGAGAGGGACATAGATACTAAAAAGAACTACTATGTCTCTATAATGCACAAATGTGGCTTCTGCTCAGGCTGTAGATTTATTAATGATGGACTCTATGTCCAGATTGACTCTTATGGTAGGAACTTACAGTGTCCAGGGCACTGTAATTGTAACTCTAAAAACATTGTTTATATTGCCACCTGCAGTTCTTGCCCTGCATTTTATATAGGCAAGACCACCAGGAAATTGCATGACAGGATTATATAACACAACAGGGATATTAGAAATGCTAAGTGCACCAGCGCCCTTTACACACACAGTACAGTGTGTACAAACTTTAAAAAGTTCCTATTTTTTGTTATTGATAGAGTTTTGGCCACTACAAGAGGGGGTGATGTTGACCTTGATCTGCAGATCAAGGAAACAGAATGACAATTAAGACTTAATGCCAGGGTGAAACCTGGTAATAATGACACAATTTCCATCTTGAGTATCTTGAAAAAAACAGCAAAACAGGTTTAAATACAGGCTTGTAAAAGCCTGAGTGTATGCAAACAGTTCTTAAGTAAAATGTTTTTACAAAAATATTTTTACACAACATTTAACAACACCTATATGCTTTTATTACTTAGTATTTTATTCTGCTACTGCAGCAATTTTAACTATACGGATGCCTTTTATAATCAATGTACTATTCATTAATGCATGATGTTACAGGAAATTATGTCAGTCTGTATTCCCTGTTTATGTGACTGTTGTGATTTTTTGTTTGACTCTGATGATGCCTGGATTGTAAAAGGCAAAAGCGTTAAGTCTCTGGTGATTTTATTGTATTAAAGTGACCGTTTTTTGTGTAAGAACACTTTGGTTTGTATGTTTATTTTTTTACTGTATTCACAATACTGCTTCTGCATTTGTGGCTGCAGTTTATTTCCTATGTGGCAATTATGTTGCTTTGGGGTTTTCTCCATTCCCTAAATGCTGTACAGTTTTGCAGTTTGGCATAGCGGGTGCACGAGGTGGTGGTTCACCAACATGGCTGCTTTTCCCTTTTTCTTTTTCTTTATTACTTATTAGGGTGTCACTGTGGTGACCTTTGCATAGATTCAATGCATTTTACTAAGTATTTTTTTCCTCTGATTAATAATTAAATTTTATTTCCATATCAGGATCATTTTTGTCAAGGGTGGTTTCATGGCTTCAGTAGATTCCATAACCAATTTGCTTATCTTATGTTGGCTAATTCTTTAGTATTCAGTGGATTCTTAATATATGTAGTGATGTCTGCTGGATAGCAGTGTAGTTAATTTTTTGGCAGAGGTCTTATACAATGTTGTTCCTATGTATCTTTGTACCTTTTAATCATTCCTTTTCATTTTGATTTACTGTTTTAATTTATATTGTTATCACATACATTCTAGAAGTTTATTGGTGTCCTTACTTCCAATGATATAATCCTATAAATGTGTAAGTCTATAGTTGTACCCTGTTTAATGTTTACTCTGTGTTTTGTTCTTAATACAACATGGGTTTTAATAGTCACTCAGTATGTAAGAGAATACCTCTGTGCTTTCCTTTATAGCGTAGGCTAATATTCATAGGAAAGGACCTCTATATAAATAGATAGGTAGTCCACAGAACATGTCCTGGTAAAGTCATCCAGGTGTTTGGAAACATGAGAGGAATACATACCCACCTGATTTATGAT
This sequence comes from Protopterus annectens, assembly GCF_019279795.1. Taxonomy (NCBI): domain Eukaryota; kingdom Metazoa; phylum Chordata; order Ceratodontiformes; family Protopteridae; genus Protopterus; species Protopterus annectens. The sequence continues at coordinate 1,235,289,076 of NC_056739.1, forward strand.
GTAAAAGCAAACTCTAGTGCTGCAATGCTAATGAGCACTGTACTGTTCAAATTACATGCATGTGAATTGTAGCATTACTTCAATGATTCTGATACCATGCTGAAGTCCTATTAAAATGTGGTTCTGCTTCCCTGAAAGATTTGGTAAGATGAACTAATGAACCATTGATAATCATGAAAATGCTGATATTCTATAGACTACTGGACCCAGCAGCTATACAGTGACAGCAACTGCACCCCAGCCAGGGTTAGTACCATGTCTGGTTACAGTATTATATATTGACCATGCAGGGATAGATTTATAGATATTGGAAGGGCAGAAATGCACTTAAAATGTGTACCATGGGTTGAGACATGCATATGCTTACCCCATGAGGCTATCACTGCTGTAGACCAAAGTTATGAGAACAGACACACTCCAGCAGCCTCCAAGGGTTACCATCAGCATATTGTCATAATCCAGAGGTAGAATGTTTAGCCATTTCCCACGGTCCCTACTGCAATGGATAGTGACCCATACAAAGGAACTAATTCATGTTTCCAGAGTCCTGCCTGAGAGGATATCCATGATGAGGACATTTGGGATAGACGATACCCTCAGCCTCTTATTTATAAGAAGTGTGTACTCAATTCAGTCAATGTGAAGGTGATGTGTGATGACTGTGCATGTCTACTCAGTGTCTAGGTAAAATAGCATAGATTCACCTACACTGCCACTATTTGGCTGATGTCTGTAGTGCAGGATATCACACAGATGCCGGATTGGTATTCTGGCACCTACCCTATAGACATACTCAGCAAGGAAGAGGCCAGTAAACCAGGCAGAGGAAGTCAAAAATACCACTCATCAGCACACTTGTCAAATCATACAACTTGTGTTGAATCATCTCGAAGTGCATTTTTACTGGCTGGAAGCCCCCAGTGGTGACTTATAGTATGCACCTGGTATGCCACATGCTGTACAACATGACTGCAGACACATTGGTGGTAGCTCGACCATGACTACGGTCAGACCAACTAGTTGATGAAGACATGTACTGAGAGAAGGTGATACAGATAATGGAACAGTGAGACAAGGTGACCAGATATAGCATAGCATGCATGTGCCATACTCATGCAACAGATATTTGTCTAACACAGGTACATACCAAGAGTAATAGCTAATTGATATGAGAGTTATTGTACTCACCACCATGACACAGGCATTACTATTCTATATTAGCAAGTTGTAACTTGTATATGAGCACCCAAGGTACAGGATGACTGTCAATGCAAGTTCTCTACAGACATGGTATTTAATAAACTACAAAAGCCTTTGTCATGCTAAGACTAGAAAGGAATCATTATTACCTTCAGGTGAGCCAACCTGAGCCTTACAAGAAACTATATCATTGGTGTTGCTCACATGCCTTCGGATGCTGCACCCCATTTGTACATGCAGACTTCACAGCCTAAATAACACTACAACTCTGCACATTGTTATGAGAAAGTGTGATATATGTGAAGAACTGGGTGGAGGAGCCTATGATTGGACCCTCTAGAGTTTGCAGATTGTGGACGGCATATAATGCTGGTATGCTGTCTGTCATCATTGAACTGCCTAGCAACAGGTCAGCAGCATACTGTCTTGTATCAGCCATAGGCCTTCTGAAAAGGGTCCTCAGACCAGTGCTCATGGAACTTCTACTTTTAAGTGATGGCCTGCCATGTGACCTTGGTAAGTGCTTAACTGGGCATGAAGGCTAATACAGCAATTCTCCCTGGAATGTTAAGTCACTGGTAAGCAGGCAGATACCACTATGTGTAATATGCAATATCAGGCATGTGCAAACTGCAGGGTTTCAGATATCTGGCTCATCTGTGTGGAGGGCAATGATACAACTTAAATGGTCCAGAGCAATGTCAGATATAACATGTCTGTCAAGATGTGGGTTCTGTCCTCTGATATCTGCTGGACGATGGTTAGTGAATGTGGTATACAATACATTGTCACCCAGACTCTTACTACTGACATTAATATCTGTGGATTCTGTACATTTCATATGGTCTTTATCTGTACATGGTGATGTGCTACTTTGTGTATGTGAATGTTTGACTGTCAAATTCCATTATCTGGTGGCCTATACATTCTGCAATGATATAGATGCACTAGCCCTATAACATCCATTAGATGTGAGGGATACTGTCTGGCAGAGAATATTTCATAACTAGAAAGGTATGCTTTACAAAATACTATGTCTATAGCACTTTATAAAGACACAAGTGTGAGAAAACTGATGAATCAGGTATGTATATTTATTTATTTATTTTACATTTGTTGACTGGGAGTGTCCAGCTGAGCTATTGCCCTTTTTCAGCAGAGGCCCGGGGAGAAAAGCTCCAAAGATATATAATGTAATAAAAATATCAATACAGATACATTTCAATAAAAATAACAATAGAGAATTTTGGTAGTTAAAATATGTAAGCTACATACATGTATACTGACACATAAAACAGTACTATAAACAAAAATGAGAATATTAAAAAAGTAGAATAAATTGTATGTTTTGTTTTAAAAAGAGAGTTGAGTAAATATAAGGTTTTGTATACAGAGTAGCAGAAACTTAAAAGGTTACATAAGGTTACAATATCCAGCATTTGTAACTGGAGATATGGCACCAAAACGCATGATGGCCTCCCTGTCCTAGTCTGAGTAAGGCATGAAACCCATGTATTCACTTGATTCTGTCTACATTCTCCAACTGGTTTGGAGGACAGGGCTGCAGCAAAGTTGCACTGAGAACTGGTGTTAGCTTTTGGTAGCTTTCAGTGAGGTTTGAGCTGCCACACAAAGGGGCACACTGTTAAAACAGGTGATCTGACCTGTCATGTAGGGAACTGGAATGTTTGCAACAACTGCATGGCAGGGAAGTGGGGCAGCACCTGTCAAACCTTGATATGCATCTGTGTGTCTATCTTTAATGGATATAAAGCTGTAACGCACAGGTGGTTTTGCATAAACATAAGCATGTGTGTATCGTTATTCCTGAAAGATAAGATTACTATGAAACCCAAAAGACACAATTTTGAGGGGAGGATTAAGAAGCTGCACCAGCTTAGGTACAGAAAGATGTTTATGCCTTTATCAGTAAATTGTTGTGTATAGTCTATTTTTATATTCACAGTAAAATATTGTTTATACACTCTATATGCATGCCCAGCTCTATATGTTATGCTGTGCAGTACTCCTAAATGGCTATATTCATGTGCACCTCTTGGGCTAGCCGTACTGTGGGGTTGTGTGCAGCTTGCACTCCTACACTCCAATACATCAATATGACACAAAGGCATTCCCACTGGTGTCTCTCATGCTAGTGGTATTGTTGGGTATTGCATAGATTTCTCCTCAGCTGGATGTGGTACCAAATGAGTTCACCAGTAAATGTCAGTCTATATGTGTAAGATTGTTGTGCATGGGTGTGCAGTTATCTTGAGTAATATGGCATGTGTACACTTGTGAACATACTGGTGGCCAGCTGTAAGGCTGTGTAGAGTGCAAGTTGTAAGGCTGAATGGTATGGCATTCTATGGACACTGGCAAGTGTCCATAGAATGTGTGTGTCAGCTACACCCATAAGAAAATGGTAGCTGACAGGGGAAGAGGACCCATGTGAAGTGTGGGAATCTGTAGGAATCCAAAACAGCAGCAATCCAACTGAAGGTCCAAGGAAGTCATTGTTCCACTGTATTCAGCATTCATCAGACCTATTATTGAGTACAATGCCCCCTTTGGTATGTACCTAACCAGGCATATCCAACAACTGCAACATCCACAGAGGTTCCTCACTAAAATAATACAGGATATAAGTAGCATGTCCTATGCAAAATGCCTCAAGGCTCTATCCCTGTATTTTGTCTCTTACAAGCTGTTGAGGAGAGATCTATACCTGGCATACAGGACATTGTCAGATCCCACTCTGATGGACTTCCTGCATATCTGCAAAACAAACAGCACCAGAATTCCCCATTCTTAAGGCTTAAACCTTGCCTTTGATCTAAATAGGACCTGCTGTAGAGACAGGTTTATATCCCAGGGACAGTCCCCTTCTCTGGAACAGGCTCCTCATCCATGTGAAGCAGAGTTCCTCCCTAGCCCAATTCAAGTGCAACTTGGACAATTGGATGGGGAATAGGAAATTCATCCTGATTTCCCATCTATGTCTGTAATGGACACAGGCAGCCTGTAAATGGTTCATCTCCCAGGCCCATGCTTACACTTATCAAGGGTAGTAGAACTTGTCAGAGATTTGGGATGCATGACTAATCTTAAAAAGGTCCTTGTGGTTGTTATCCTAGTACACACCTATGAACCCTAGTCATTGTCGAGCTACCACCAATGTGTCTGCAGTCATGTCATAAATCATGTGGCATTCCAGCTGTATACTATAATTCACCACTGGGGGCTTTCAGCCAGAAGAAATGCACTTTGAGGTGATTCAACACAAGTTGTATGATTTGTCAAGTGTGCTGATGAGTAGTATTTTTGACTTCCTTTGCCTGGTTTGCTGGCCTCTTCCCTTGCTGAGTATGTCTATAGGGTAGATGCCACAATACCAATCCAGCATCTGTGTGATATCCTGCACTACAGACATCAGCCAAATAGTGGCAGTGTAGGTGAATCTATGCTATTTGACCTAGACACTGAGTAGACATGCACAGTCATCACACATCGCCTTCACATTGACTGAATTGAGTACACACTTCTTATAAATAAGAGGCTGAAGGTAGCATCTATCCCAAATGTCCTCATCATGGATATCCTCTCAGGCAGGACTCTGGAAACATGAATTAGTTCCTTTGTATGGGTCACTATCCATTGCAGTAGGGACCGTGGGAAATGGCTAAACATTCTACCTCTGGATTATGACAATATGCTGATGGTAACCCTTGGAGGCTCCTGGAGTGTGTCTGTTCTCATAACTTTGGTCTACAGCAGTGACAGCCTCATGTGGTAAGCATATGCATGTCTCAACCCATGGTACACATTTTAAGTGCATTTCTGCCCTTCCAATATCTATAAATCTATCCCTGCATGGTCAATATAGAATACTGTAACCAGACATGATACTAACCCTGGCTGGGGTGCAGTTGCTGTCACTGTATAGCTGCTGGGTCCAGTAGTCTATAGAATATCAGCATTTTCATGATTATCAATGGTTCATTAGTTCATCTTATCAAATCTTTCAGGGAAGCAGAACCACATTTTAATAGGACTTCAGCATGGTATCAGAATCATTGAAGTAATGCTACAATTCACATGCATGTAATTTGAACAGTACAGTGCTCATTAGCATTGCAGCACTAGAGTTTGCTTTTACATCATGAATCAGGTGGGTATGTATTCCTCTCATGTTTCCAAACACCTGGATGACTTTACCAGGACATGTTCTGTGGACTACCTATCTATTTATATAGAGGTCCTTTCCTATGAATATTAGCCTACGCTATAAAGGAAAGCACAGAGGTATTCTCTTACATACTGAATGACTATTAAAACCCATGTTGTATTAAGAACAAAACACAGAGTAAGCATTAAACAGGGCACAACTATAGACTTACACATTTATAGGATTATATCATTGGAAGTAAGGACACCAATAAACTTCTAAATTGTAAGCGATAACAATATAAATTAAAACAGTAAATCAAAATGAAAAGGAATGATTAAAAGGGTCTATAGTAAATAAGTGAACGCTTAGAAAAGTGAACACTGATTTATCGACCCCATGTAAGAGAAAGCTTACAATCACAAACACTCAGAACAGCAATTTTTTTTCCATGGAAAAAAATCGCTGTGCCAAAAAAGAAAAAAAAAACATTTAAAACATTACATAAAAGGCCCTTCTGGTCGTTATCCTAGTACACACCTACGAACCTATAAAAGCGCTCCGATTTACTTTACTCAGTGTATTTATTATAACAATGACAGCATAACAAGAGCAAAAATGAAATGTCTTGGTGCTTGAGACACTATAGACCCCTGAAAGTGACTTAAACAATAATTATTTCTAACAGCTTGTGTTCTCTTTTTACAAAGCATTTAGAAGGCAAACATAATTAATATTGCATATTGAAATCCAGCGCTTATCTAAACAATCTTATGTTGGTTTATGGTTTGCTATGGAGTTGACTGGTAAGAGAAGTTTTATTTGAATTTACATTTTATTTTTTACCACTGTTTTTCCACTGTTTGTAGGAAGGAAGGGAAAGCTTGTAGACAAGATTTACTTTGATTTATATTTTGTTGTTTTAATTTTCACTGTTGGTTGTTAGAAAGGGATAGGTTTTAGACAGGCAAGTTCTAGCTATCCCAAGAGGCCTAGTCAGCTATAAATTCACACAGACTACAGAAAGCACAATCTAGAGATTATCTAAACAATCCTATCTTGATTTGTGATTTACTTTGGAGTTGACTGGTAAGAGAAATTTTATTTGAATTTATATTTTATTTTTTCCACTGTTTTTCACTGTTTGTAGGAAGGAAGATTCATATACGACATGAAGGAATTATAGCTTTTGTCTGAGTTTCAGAAATTGTATGGTCAGAACAACAACTTTCCGATACTTTACTGTTCCTACTTTAGTATTTAGCTGGTAGCATTGTTGCCTCACAGCGAGAGGTTCTCCCGTTCGATTCTTGGCTGGAGTGCTTTCTGTGTGGTCTGCATGTCCTCCCCGCAGTCGAGTGGTCACCCCAAAGACATGCGTGAATGGGCGTGCCTTTGCTGAAGGTTGGGCGTCGGGCTGGCAACTCGGCACCATAAAAATCTACTGCCAATCATTAGCGGATCAGAGTTCCGCTGTGGTGACCCCCTAACCGGGAAAAAGCCGAAAAGACAAACAATGCTTGTGTGATTTTGGCATAGAATTTGATGTAGTTGTCTTAGATTTCTGCGGTTACTGATTTTGATTATTTTTGTTTTATAATTATTTATTCTTTTGAAGCTGAAGATGGATTCCTTTAATGAGCATGCCATTCATGATTTGCTAAAGCACAAATATCTTGTACAGTGCAATAACTGCTATGCATATTTAAAGGTAACACCTGATAACACGGTGATCTTTGTTCCTCATGTAAAAAGTTGGATAATTTGTTTACCATTAGACTTAATGATGATGATTGCACTTGTTGTTGCATATATTAATGACTGGACTGGTGAGATAAATATTGTTAGGCAAAGATCAAATAGAACACTTTTATGAAACAATGTGTCTATTGTCTATAAAAATCATTCATCCCCTATGAAACAAGATGATAACCCTGTCCACTTTGGAATTCTGGATGCAAGTAGTCAGCAATTTGTGGATTGAGAGTGTTTAGAAGGAAACAAAAAAAGAAAGAAAGGAAGAAGTTCACAACAAATAACAAGAAAGAAAAAGAAAGTGATAAATGTCTGTAAAGTAAAGAGAATATGTGCTAAAAAGGACATTGCTTTGTTATGTAACATACAGATTGCAGGGAATGATATCATTTTTCTATCACAAAACCTTCAGTCTACAAAAAAGGCATCATTTTTCTAAAAAAGAGGGTAGAAAAAATGAAAGGCCAGGTAAAAAGGAAGAAATCAGAACTAAACCGTGGAAGGATCGAAGAACATTACTGTAAGAAAAAAGGAAGAAAAAGACAGATGTTGACTACATGTCTCCAGATGTGGATGTACAAAGCCAGCTGGATGAGAATTGTATGCTTGCAAATTTAATGTGCAATGAAAACAGTGGGAGTAATAAGACGGATAGTGATGAAGATCATTCCTTTGTAACAATTGATAGATTGAAGATGCTTCAGATCTGGTCAGAAAAGATATTCTTGTAATTGGAGATTCTATTATTCAAAAACTGATACCTATATTTGCAGAGAAGATAAGGAACATTGAATAGTGTTATGCTTGCCAGAAGCAAACATAGAAGATGTAAGACGAGCCTTGGAATGCCTTAATGTAAGGAAGTATGGATGTGTTGTTATTCATGTTGGTGCGAATGATCTCATCCACAAGGACTCTTTGACTGCTAGCAGGGAACTTCCAGCCCTCTTAGAGAGTATAGCTTGCACTACTGTTAAGACATATTTTTCACAAATTGCATATAGAAAGGATAGTTGGGTCACTGTGAATGAAAAGATTTTTTTGGGTAAATATCTATATAGAAACAATGCCCCCTTTTAATAAATAGAAATGTGTAGAACATCCAAGTTTTGCACGCACATGTGCTCAGACAGGATGGCATGCATTTGTCAGGATCAGGGAAGAGAATTTTTGCAGCAGATGTTTTGCAATATTTGGCAAACTCTAGGCAGAGTTTTTGCCAGTTCAAAATTTTAACAGTTCACAGTTTGGAACATTTGATGCATCTCTGATGGTTATTTATGCTAACAGCATTAATAATAATTTTTTTTTCTGTCAGGGTATAAATGTTTATACTGTAACAGACAATGTAACAAAATAATCAGGTGGAGGTGTTATGATAGGGATTAAAGAAAGTTATGAGACCTGTGATTATTACATGTTCAGTGATAACACCAGTACTATAGATTGTGTAACTGTGATAATAAAGACGACCCTGGAATACATAACAGTTGTTGGAGTGTATAGACCACCAAAGTCAAGTGCTGATGACCTAGATAATTCATACATTTCTTGCATGAAGCACAGGAGGAAAGAATAATATTAGTTGCGTTCTTAAATTTACCAGAAAGAGATTGGAATAATATTGATTCAACATTAGGTTCATAGGTTGGTACTAGGCTATCGGCCTTAGGGCCTATACAAGCCTAGCAATAACAATTCCCTGGCTATTTCTTCCCACACTATTTACTTCCCTGGACCCCTGTCTAGCAGGGTGACTGACGTGATCCCCGGTGTGAATTTCCTTTCTCCCATCCAATCATCAAGGTTCCTTTTGAAGAGGGGCAAAGAGGCGCTCAGCTTGACATGTATGGGCAGTCTATTTCAGAGTCTGGGGAGTCTCTGGGTCAGGAACCTATCCCACCAGCATGTTTTGTTTATTGTGATGACAAGGTTTAGATCCCTGGAGCATGTGGCTCTGAGGGATTGGGATTTTTTTAAGTGTAGCATGTCCAACAGCTCTGGGTTTGACATGGCCTTGTATGTTAAGCAGAGATCGCCTTGGAGTAGACGATATGTGACAGAGTATAGCTGGAGTTGTTTAAGGTGGCCAGCATAAGGCATCTGCTTTAGGCCTGTGATTCTTTTAGTGAGGTATTTCTGCAGCCTTTCTAGTTGTTGCAGATGTCTTGAGAGGTACATACCAAATGGGGCATTGTATTCTATAATGGGTCTAATGAGGGATGAGTACAGTGGGACAATGAACTCTTTTTTTTCTGGATGAAAAGCCCTTAGTGATGAGGTGTGCCACATAGAAGGATTTCCTGACTGTTGTGGTGATCTGGTTATTGAAGGTGAAACCACTGTCCACCTGTGTCCCTAAGTCTCTTATCACACTTTGGTGTTTAATGTACTGCCACCTATGTGGTAATTCATGGGTACATGTTTTTTCCTAAAGGGGATAACTATACATTTCTTGGCATTGAGCTTGAGCTCATGGCTCTGGCAACAAGCATCTGTTTCTGTAATACCCTTTTGTAGAGTATCAACATCATCTGGGGATTCAATAATGGCTCCCAGTTTGCAGTCATCTGCAAACTTTGTTAGCCTGAGTCCCTTAGTGTTGGCCTGTGCTTCAGCGAAGTAGATGCCAAACAAGAGAGGTCCCAGGACTGAACCCTGAGGTACTCCAGTTGTCACTTGTCTGGAGCTGGATTTGGAGTCAGCTACTTTTACAGTGTGGGTTCTGTCAGTAAGCCAGTTGGAAACCCATCGAGTGACATAGGGATTAATGCCCAGCTTAGTAAGTTTATCTATGATTCCAGAGTGGGGTTGGTGTCAAAGGCCTTGGCGAGGTCCAAATATGCTGTGTGGACTGTCTTACCCTCACAGCTCTGGAGAGTGATTCGAAGAAGTCAGTCAGGTTCAGGAGACAAGATCGGCCCTTCACAAACCCAAACTGGGTGGGGTCCAGTGTTTTAAGGTTGCCAATGTCTTTGTTTATAAGTTCCATGATAATACGTTCCATGGCCTTGCAGATCAGGCTCATTAGACTAATGGGGCGGTAGTTCCTGGGATCCAAGGTGGATCCCCCCTTGTGGAGTGGGATAACTGTAGCTGTGGGCCACTCAGTGGGGCATGAAGCCTGACGTTAGGGTATGATTAAACATGACACTTAGGTGAGGTGCCAGTTCATTTTTTAGTTCATGTAGTACACAGCCCGGGATGTCATCTGGTCCCATGGATGCTGTATTCTTAACTTTGGAGAGTGCATTTTTTTACCTGTGTGGCCGTTATTACTGGAATTTGGTAATCTTCCGGTATTGAGGTGGGCCATTTAGGAGGTGAGAGGAGGGTGAAGTTGGCACTGAATTGATCTGCCAGGATATTGGCAATATCCTTGGGATCAGTATATTTAATGCCATTCTGTTGTAGCTCAGAGCAGATCTGAGCATTGCCATTTAGATTCTTGACATAGTTATAGAATGCCTTGTGGTTGCCTTTGGAATCTTTGGCAATTTTATTTTCATAACTAGCTTTGGAGGATTTTATGAGGGATCTCAGCTTCTTACTGAGGCTGGTAAGGGAGTTTTTTGCATCCTGGGATTTTCCTCTTTTCTGCAACAGTTTCTTCCTTTTGTTGTAAAGTTTGTTTATGGCAGGGGACCACCAGATTGGCTTCCTTTTTTTGGTGGAGAAAATTAGTAAGGAAATTATTCAGAAAGTATGTTCAGGAACAAGAATTGTTTCAGATTATAAAAAATCCTACCAGAGAACAGAGCATACTAGACATTATTTGTGTTCCTAAAGAAATTACTGTTACTTCAAGTCACATTTTACCATCATTGATATGCAGTGATCATGGGTTTATAAATGTTAATTTGTTGCTAGATAATTCTGCCAAACTGAAATCTAAAAAAATGCATAGAAGATTAATTACAGAGTATATGCAAGCAAAACAGTCAATATGTAAAACTAACTGGAGTGATGTGTTCAGTGGAAAAACTGCAGATGGAATGTAGAACATTTTGAAAAAAAAATTGTTTGAGTGCAAAAAGTCAAAAAATGTTTAACATCAGGATCTATGCATACAACATCAGGGGGATATATTTCCATAACAACAAGATACATGATTAAGGTGAGACAACAAATATAAGAAATTGAAGAAAGGTTGAACTAAAACTTTGAAAATGTAATAAGCAGGACAAAGAACTTAAGCATAGTGTGAGACGAGATCAACAAAAATTTGAAGAAAATGTATATAAAGATATTGAGCATAATAGGACACCTTTTTATATATACATAAGATGTGGAAGGAATAAAGACATAAAAATTGATAAGCTGTGTATAGATTCTAAAATGTATTCTCAGACACAACAGATTATAGATACATTTACAAAATCTTATGCAAAACAGTTTGGATCTCCAAAGGGGTGATACATTGCCCTAGTGACATCCAATTAACTGCAGAAACTGGAATCAAATTAGATTATATTGAAAAAAGAACTGTGCCCACTGCATCCAAACAAAGCATGGGTAGGAGATGGAATTAACAATAATGACCTGAGAACACTTCAGCAAGAACTTACAGTACCATTATATCTATTATTTACTAGGTCATACAAATATGGAAAGATTCCTCAACATTGGAGATGTGCTTATTAAACTTGTCTTTAAGGGAAAGGGGAGCAGGACAAACTCAAAGTCATACAGACCCTTAAGTCTACTTTCATGTTGTGAAAAAATAATAGAAAAGGTAATATTGGATAAGTTATTGTCAGAACTTATAGGTTGGGACTTGAAACCATATACTAGCATGCATATGTTGAAAATAGATCTATTATTATCTGTAACATGATGTTCTAGAACATTGTAATAACAGCTATGAATGAAAAATTGTGCTGTGTTGTAATTTATATAAAATTAACTTCAGCATTTGACAGGGTCATACACAAATTTCTGATCAGTAAGTTAGAACAACTAGGTATCAATGTACTCTTTTTAAGATGGATAGCTGCATGGCTTATAAACAGGACATTGGAAGTATCATACTGCAGTTGGACAGGGTGTCCCACAGGGCCTTGTCTAGGCCCTTACTTGTTTAGATTGTTCAGACCTAACTTTTTGATCTGAAGTGTTCTACAGTTTATATGCAGATGACCTGAAATTGGGTTAACTGATTACATGTGTTGCAGATAAGGCATGTTTGCAAAAAAAATGACTAAATTGACCATTTGAACACAGGAGAATAATATGCTGATAAATACATCAAAAACTAAGTATATGAGTTTTGGGAGACATAAACTGATAGGTGAATATTTAATACAGCACACAGTTATGGAAACTGTAGATTCATTGAAGGACCTCGGTATATGACTAGATCCAGCTTTGAGTTTTTATAATCATATCGACCAGTTGGTTAATGATAGTTATACAACTATAGGTTGTATAAAAAGATTTATAAAGTCTAGGAAATCAGAAATGATGTAGTCACCGTTTGTTAGTTACATTAGACCCTGACTTAAGTATAACATAACAATATGGATACCTTATAAGAAAACAAACATGATTAAACCGGAAAGGGTACAGTAAAAATATACCAAGGGCATCTATGAATGTAAAAATTAAGTTATATGAAAGACTAACTTATCTGAACTTGTACAGTGTCTCTTATAGATATCTAAGAGGAGATGTTATTCAGCTATATAGCACATTTAGAAACAACTATCTCTTGGAATGTTTGAGGTTATCAAAAATTGCTCGAAAATCTTCTGACAACCTATGTAGAAGATGCTATAGGAATGAGAAGTGTATTAATTGGTTCTCTGAAACAGCAGCTGATGCATGGAACAAACTATCAAATTACATTAAAGCAAGTACTAGTTTAGATATTTTTAAGAACAACTTGGACACTTATTATGGGAATGAGTGTTTTTATATATTGGCAGGCTAGAAGGGCATTATTATCCATGCATGAAATATTTGTATGTATGTAAGTATGCAAAGGCAGCTATTTGTAAAAGAAAAAAAGCTGACACACAATGAACATCAAATTTACCTAAAACAGTCATGTATAACAAAAAAAAGACTCTACATTAAAAACTTAATTTAATCCATTAGGCTTTAAACATTTTAATGTATAAAACCAAAGATGTTTTTTATGTTCTGAATAATTTAATATATTCTTTCCAGTTGCAGCTCGAAAATTTTAATTACTTATAAATATTTAGGTTTTTATTGTTTTACAACACCAACTTTATATCATAGGAGTGGCCCTCAAAGTCTCATGTACATGTCATACATGGTACACTTGGCTATACACAGCCATTCTACTTGGGGGATCTGTAGCAGCACCAGCTGTTTGCAAAATGTACCAGCACTGTTAATGTGCTCTGATTTATCCCACCACTTCCCCGGGTGCTAATGCCAAAATGTGTCACTTAATACCCCTCCGTATATGCATTTCTATATGGCCATGTCATGAGATCTGACAGTACTGAACAAGAGTAAGATTTTGAAATGTTAATGTTCATCCTGTAGTTAAAGGTTTAATTTCTTTAGCCTCCATATGCCTACTAAGTAACTCAGAGCAACTCAGAAAAGAAGGCTTGTGCTTAGTGTGTTTTCTTCTATAACAAATGAGTAAAAAAAACGGTAGTTGGGCTGTATGCAATATGCTCACAGTTATATGTACTTCCGTGTCAGGTATTACAGCTCATGGCATCACTGTGCTGCCCAGCTCTACACATCTACTGGTGATGTATTTGTTTCAAATGAATTATGGCTGACCTAGTCCATAGGCAATGCATGTGCATCTAGCACGCATCCTCATACATATCACAACTCCATATGACATCCCACATCCATGCAATCGTGCCAGTAGAATTTTATGTGCTCTTACCTCTCAAAACTAACACATACTGATTCATCTGTAAACACCCTACCACAGAAGCAATATGATAGGCATGCTAAATAGCCTTGCTAACTTTGCACATATGAACATGCAATATACCGCCCCATGAGTATGTCATTAATAGGTGATATTCCGCTACATCAGCACACATTTCTTTGATGTTGGGAGGAATTTCAACTGCACAAATTAACAAAAAAAAAATCAATAAAACAAAACTGATTATATCTCTTTTTTGAGTTCAGGAAAACAAAATTCCCATTCACACATTCTCAATGAAAGTCAACCCACTAAAGAAACTAAATAACAAAACAAAAATGCTTTATGTGGGAGACTCACTTCCCCTCACACCCTAGTGTAGGAGCATTGCCCCAACTCCCTCTTTACTTGCATATACCAACCTTGCAGTCACACAACCACAGTGAAACAGCTATAACTGACCAAAGTAGTTTTAACTATAGCACTATTCAACCCCAAACAGTTTTGAAAGGTTGTGAAGACTCATCAGTATAGTACTCACTACATGTGATAGGCCATATGTGCTCTGTGATGGAGCCATCGTGGTGTACATTCCATTTTCCATGCACTTCATTATCATGTGTGCACATACCTCATAACTGTGTCAGCTAACCTCCAGAGTAAAGTAATCCCTCTGTAATCTGTACAACTGCCATGTTTTCTTCCTATAACACAAAATATGTCTCCTATCAACAGTGGTCTAGCACCACTGAAAAGTCAGTGCATATATGGATGCATACAGTTTCAGTCAAATGATTGATTGCCATGAGCTGATGCCATTGGTCAAACCTTCTACTGTACTCATCTGTCTGCACCATGGTGTGATGTCAGTGGCGACTGGTGACTTCAAATTAAAGGAGGGCTGCAGAAGACAGCTGAATGGGTGGGGCCAATGGAAAAGGGGTGTGGTCAACTAGAAAGGGGTGGGGCTATGCTCAAAATCACAACAACTGGAACTTTAATTAAATACGCTGCCCTGGGTGCCAAACAGTCATTACGAGAGCCCAATCAAGACAAAATGAAGTGTAGAGTGTAGAAGAAAAAAATATTTCAATGCATAGGCTACATGACAACTTACTTAATATCCAGATGGAAACAGGTTGTGAGGCATGAAAAAATAAATTACTTTTTAAATACATTACTGGAATGCCAGTCAAAATCAAGTATAAAAAACAAGCAGCACTCAACTCAAACCACTACTCCTTGCACTGCAGTTCTAATTATAATTTATATTCAGCTTTATAAAATTACCAAGTAACATGCTGAAAGTAGCAATCTCTGTGATACCCCCAACTTGTAAAAATGTTTATTATCCAAAAAAGACCTGCTGCCTGACACAACTATCTACTTGTTTCATGGGGAAGACATGATCAAAGTAAAAAATGAACAGCTAACAAGAAACAAGCTCAAGATAAATTGCTTAAAGGATTCCTGCACAAGTTATGGACCACACATGATAGATTGGCATTCTGCTTATTTTACGGGTAAGCCTGCAAAGATGACTGCAAGTCTCCAATAAATGTAATGAGCTTCTGAAAACACTGTAATCCTGTCCTTTTATTACAAATACTGTCATATGCATTTCAATACCCAAGGCTTATACATTATCTAGTTATGTAAATATTCTCTGCATGACAACAATGAAAAGGCTTTCAATGCTGGTAATTCTTTAACAGTATGCTTATTAAAGCTTACTTGCATCTTACAATCTCTGACAAGCTTACCTGATGCTCATTAAATCATTGCTACTTAAACAGAGCAACAGGGCACTGTGACAGCATGCATTTCCTGAATAATAAGAAGCATAAATCAACAGTATAAAAATCTGACAGAAAACCAGAACATTCTGCAAAATCAAGGACAGATGAATAGCCATGGTTGAACTTGTGGTCTACCTTTGATGGGGGAATACTCTGCACACTTACACTGCATAACTGCTCCTTGCCTTCCTTGGACACATCCAGAGCCACTACAATGGGGAGTGGGGTGCAACAAGTATGTCATAATTTGAAATGTCTCTGGCTGACAGTGATGGCTCTGATGCTCATACCTCTCAACTTCAGAGCAAGAAATCTGGACAAAGCCATACTTAGAACTAGAAGTGGGGCACAGGCCCAAAAATAAGGACAATTTTTAAATATTGCTCTTATTAACATAGATAATAGAACAGTAGTAGATCTTGCATTAGTACAAATTTTCTGAAGGTATGAAATCTGAAACTCAAATGTCTGCCATTATTTTCTAACTTCAGTCTTTAATGACTTGCCACTAATTTGCCAGAAAACCACAATTTTATGAAAAACAGACCAAAAATGTGATGCAAAAATATAAAGTTGCCACACAATGCAGCTGGGAACCTGTCAAACAAGGGGCACCTTTTTAATATTGACACTGTTAACTTGAGCAGCTAACAAAATAAGAGCATCTACATGCATTTCTGAAATAAAAGTAATATATAACTCTGATCATTACAGTTATATATAATTGTAAACCCTCCACATTTTCTTCCAAAATTGCCATTTTGGAGGAGGGATTATTAGGGGAGAGCAACATTTTGAGCCAAAATTGGGGACAATTGAGAGGTTTGGATATTCCTAATTCTACAAAGGGATTTGCACGTACCTCTCAACCTCTTAATGCAGGAAATCTGGACAAGGCCAAATATATTGGGGGAACATACAAACACTACTAAAAATTGCTCTTGTATAAATTTAAGACAGTTGATAGAATAACAGGTCTTGCATTAGCATACATTTTTCTGAAGGTTATGACGTCTGAAACTCAATGACTGTCATTTAGTGACTTCATTCCTAAATGATTTGCTAGAAAACCACAAATTTTATGAGGAACAAACCAAACATAAGAAGCAAATATCTATTCATTCTGCAAAAATATGGACAACTAAGAGGAATAGTTCAACCGGGGCTGTCTGAGTTTGCTACCCCCCCCTCACAAAATCATGGTCGAATGGAGCCTCCCCCTTGCAGCCATTCCAACATCCCATTCCTTGGTTATTTTGCCCCATTTACCATAAACACTGCAATGTGCATACTGCTTTACTTCTGCAATGATTTAGATTTCATTTGAAAGTTTTATTTTGCATTTTACACACAAACCCTAATAGATATCTGTTAAACAAAGCAATGTAGTCTCACAATGAAAATAGACTTAGCATTAAAACTTCTCTGCCCTTGAAAATCACATGCATTGAAACCCACATTCAAAGAAAAATATATTTTGGAAGTGGCAGATAAAGATTAACTCTGGGCTGTTTTCAAAATCATAGGCCCCTTGAACATGAAACATACACATGCTCTTTGATACACCTTCCTGACTGTATTACATTATATTCCTTGTACAATACAGTACAGTTGTTAGAGGGCATTTTAAATTTATTGTTCTGAACATTTTTCCAGTAAACAATGAAACAAAATGCATGCACCAATGACAGAACTGCCCAATTCATAACATTTCCATCATAAAACGTCTACTCAACCTTCTATAGTCCACCAGTATCAGTAAATATGCACAATCTCTGAAGTAGTAAAATCCACATTAAAGAAATCTATAACTAATAAAGAGGTTGCTGATAGCAAACAACTTTATATGTCATTGTTTTATCTACAAATAATGTGCCTGTTGCCCTTCAAGAATAAATTGCCTATGTTGCATGCATTAAAAAAATGATAAGCTAGTAATACCGCAATAGGGAGTGGATAGCAAACTAATAACAGGCTCATAGTTACTAGATATCTTTGCCAAAAAGGACTGCAGCATCCACCCCCTTTACAACACAGTACAGTATCAGCAATGCATCTACCTACTGTGGGAGTAGAACCCACAGCCTTCTGCATCAAAAGCAAGTACACTACCTGTTGTGCTATTAACAATACAAGCAGACTTAGCATAAGCAGCACTAAACTTTTGTTCCCCTGCAGCTCTCAGCTCCTTGTAAAATCTACTCGACACGCAGCTGTATCTCTGAACTTTGCAGCACAAGATATCGGGAAAAAGCCAAAATGTATTGGTGGGGGGACAAAAGGCCAAAAACTAGGGACACATTTTAAACATTGCTTGTATAATGTTGGAAACTTGCCAGAATAAAATACTGTGTTACCACCATACATTTCACTGCCACGTCTTGAACTCAGGGGACCCTGTGCAAAACAATTAGAGAAACATACCACTATGCCAAATCAGCTGAAACAGAGGAAGACAAACTTAAATGGCTACTATTTAGTGAATTCAGTTCTCACCATAGCTGTCAACCTCTTAGCAAAACACACCTGAAAAAAAGCCAATAATGTGGGAATACAGCTGCCAAACATATTCAGTGAATTCAGTTCTCACCATAGCTCTCAACCTTAGCACAAAATACCTGGACGAGGGCAATAATGGGGGAATACAATCCCAAAAATATGGGCACATTTCAAATATCCATGTTATAAACTTAGACAATTGCTAGAATAAAAGGTTTTGTTTTACCATGTACTTTCTGAAGAATATGAAGTCTGAAATTCAAATGCCTGTTATTTTTAAACATTTGTTAACCAGGAAACTAGTCTGACTTGGAACAAAACAAAGCCAAATTTCAGCAGAGCAGGGAGAAACACTCCAGACATCTTTGTAAGGGATGGGAGGACATGCAGACTCCACACAGAAGGCACCCCAGCCAAGAATCAAATCAGAGAACCTGTAGCTGTCAGACAACAATGCTACCAGTGCACCACTGCACTACAAACCTTTGCAAGGAAATATGAAGATACAGAAACCACAGATTTTATGATGGACAGAACAAATATGAGGCAAAAATCTGCAATTTTTTTTTCAAATAGTGGTGGGTAGGGAATTCAGGTCCTTGCCTCCTGCATCCAAGGTAGAGGGTTCAAGCCTGAGTATTTCTACCCACCACTATGTGTTAACAAGGGCATTGCACACAGACACACACACACAGACACACACACACACACAGACACACACACACACAGACACACACACCCTTTGAACGGGATATGTTCACTAAGAACCATGAGAAGTGATATTTCCACTAATGGAGCTGCCTTGCTGATCAACACACACACCTTACCTGTAAATGGGTCTGGAAAGCAAACCAGGTCCAACTCCATTGTCCCGAAGCAGCAAAACCTGCGCTCAATGTAACACTTCCCTGCAGAGCTCCTGAACTCAACTTACCTAACTCCTGATTGGTCCTGCGCTCAAATCCTTGCTTACCTCCTCTCCTGATTGGTCCTGTCTGTGGCTCAAGCAGTCTGGAGCTCCTCTCTTCTGTGTGGTCATCTACCGCATGGCATATTGGGCATCTGTGGGGCAAAAAATACCTTCTCTGCATCTTGACTGCTAACTGAGGCAGTCAGAGTTCGCAGAGATTCCTGGGCATCTGCAGGGCAGATCGTGCATGTGCAGTAGTTCCGGTACTCAGTAAAAAAAGAAAACATTTTTTTTTAAGTTTATGGTTCATGTTCAGTATTTCTTTTATTTCTAGGTGGGAGGGCTGCAGTCCTGCAGACCGATAGCACAAGCCGCCCCTGTGTTATGTGCACATTTTTTGTGATGTAATGCCTTGCTTTCTCTGAGATGCACAGTATGTTCTGCACAGTGCAGTGAGGTGCACCACGGATGGAGAGAGTTAGTGGATAGGTCTGTATATGGCACTGCTACACATGATATAACAGTGGATCATTTATCATCAGTTATAAGGAGTCACATATATGCACTGCATTACACATGGCATCATCTTATGTAGGGTGTATTGCATGATGTCATTTCCTGCATGCAGTGCATTCTGATGTTAATATTACAGCATTTTTAGAAACAAAGGAGTGATCTCAGTGCCAATCCAAAAAACTGATAAAAGTTAACTGATAAACTGATTATCTGTGCTTGTTTTCGGATTACGTCTTTTTGTTTCAGATTAAAGCAGTTTTGTCTCAATGGTTGGGCTCCCTGTGCCTTGTATTAACTTTTATTACAGCATTTTTACTAATTGCGGAGGGAATGTACTGGTGTGTTATGCATGAGTTGCATATCGGTAACTGATTTCATAGCATAGTTTCATCTGTATGTATTATCAGTCACTAGATGTCTGTGAATATTCATGGGGTGATCTGTATCATGCTTAACAGATGCTTTCATGTGTGTTGTTTATGGAAATATATGTTAATTTAATTTTGCATTCTTGTCAAATGCTGGGTTATTGCACTTATATGGTGGCATTTGCATGAGGGCAACAAGTTGCTCTGTGAGATGAGTTCAGAATTTGTTTTGGTAGTTTATCACCACCTCCAGTAGCCCTGCTCCAGCTTTACACTCTTTGGTCACACATTTGGTGATATTCACATATTGTATGGCATGCGTCTTTATCACTGCTGTATTTCAGCACTATTTAGTATGGATGTTTACACAGCTTTGCACTGTGAATGTATGTGTTGCAGATCATATTTGGTGCATGCTGTGATGTACTCATATTACACTGGCTACACCTTTATTAGTATACTGGATCCGTATTGTGCAGATGATGTATCTGTCCTCAGATGAAAGACAGATGTATTGTGCATGCATATAATGTCCTGTATACATCATCATGTCATGATGTCATATGTTGCAGATGCATTATTGTGACATGGCTGTGGATATATCATGGGCTATGGATTCCAAAGGATTCTTCATATATTTTGTCAGTGATGTGTTTCTTCACTGGGATTAGATATACCATACAATACCTCTGTCAGTACATTTGACACCATGCTGTGTGCATAGCCTTATTGTGACCATCCATCTCATGTCTTTCTGAGATGGCATGCATTGTATGGTTAATGTATGGGACATTGATATTTGTGCGCACATCTACATCACAGATGGTGGTGATGTCCCATCCTTCTTTTCCTTTACAAAGCAACATGCCAAGCTGGTGGTTATCACAGATAATACCATTAGGCCAAAGCTGTGCAGAAACTATGGGGAGAGGAGTGAGACATGAAATAGGTGCTGCTGTGGCGTGGGCAGTGTGATGCTTGTTCTAGTGTATCAGTGTTCTCAGGTATTCCTGAACTCTGGATGAATTCTGCCATCAATTTGATCCCAATACCTTTATCTGCATACTGTCCAACATCAACTGGACCTTCCTCCATCACCTCCCTCTTAATGATGCAGTAACCACTTTTAACAAAATATTCCTAGATGTTCTAAACTCCATGGCCCCAGCCAGAAAGATTACAGTAAAATCAAACTGTGCCCCTGGCTCACTAAGCAAACTTGCTTTATTATGCATCAGAGGGATGCTGCTTGGAAAAGTTGGATCAAGAAAATAACTCATTCTCTACTCCAACAGTACAAAGAACTTAAAACCTTGTGTAAAAAAAGTAGTCATAAAAGACAAAAGAACTTTCTTTAACTCCAACCAAGGCAGCCCACACAACAACCCAAAAAATGTTGGTCTACAGTTAACAACATCCTCCATCCTAGTAAACCTCTAACCCCAAACCCTTTCCCTCTTAATACTGCCACTGAGATTGCTGCACATAGGATCATAGGATCATAGGAAGTTACTAGGCTATTGGCCCTGAGGCCTTATAAGCCTAGCCAAGAGTTTAGCCCATGGGTGTGTTTTCTGTTTCCCATCAAGTTATCCAGGTTGTGCTTGAAAAGGGATAATAAGGTACTCTGCTTGATGTGGAGAGGGAGTCTATTCCACAGATGGGGGAGTCTCTGGGGCACAAATCTGTCCCACCAACAAGTCCTATTGATGTCACAGTCCAGATTGAGGTCATGCTTGTGGGTTACTCGAGTGGAGCTTGACTTGCAGATATGCAGCAGTCCCATCAAGGCGGCGTCTGAGATTGCTTTGTATGCCAGACAGAGATCACCACTGAGGAGTCTGTATGAAACTGAGTAGAGGAACAGGTCTTTTAGCCTATCTAAGTAGGGTAGATGTTTGAGGCCCTGGATTCTTCTGGTGAGGAACCTCTGTGGTCTATCCAGCTGCTGTATGTGTTTTGCAAGGTACATGGTGAAGGGGGCATTGTACTCAATAATTGGCCTTATAAGGGAAGAATACAAGGATGTTATGACCTCCTTGTCCCCAGATGAGATACCCTTACTTATGAGGTGCACCATATATTAAGCTTTCCATACAACGGAAGCAACATGGTGGTCAAAAGTCAGGTTGCTATCAACCTAGGTGCCCAAATCCCTCATGACTGATTGCGTGCTTACAACATTGTTATTAATGTGATGTGGGGACATCACTCTCCCCAAATCAACACTCCATAGAAACAATTCAAAAGCTAACTCAACCAAGCCCCACTGCCTCTATGTTACCCATACCACCCAATCCCTCTTCCCCCATTTCATTCTCCTTTCAACCAGTTCCCACCTTTTTCATCACATCGCAACTGAGTAAACTCAAACCTTGCTCTCCCTCAGTCGATAAATTACCCCCCCACTTCCTCAAACTCACTGCCAAAAGCATTGCTTTCCCAGTCTCTATCCTTATAATGTGCTCTATTACAGAATCCCTTGTCCAGACATTTGTAAAGCCTTCTTCATAATCCCTCTCCACAAAGGTGGTAACACCACCGACCCATCCAACTACCGTCCCATTGCAATACTCTCCCCACTTTCTAAAATTCTTGAAAAATGTGTCCATACCCAATTACTTAAAACCTTGCTGGATAATAATCTTTTAACTCCCCCCCAGCATGAATTTAGACCCCACCATAGCACATCTACAGCACTACTTTCATTCACCCAAACTGTAGCAGAAACCCTTGATAATAACCACCTAGTTTCCTGTCTATTCCTTGATCTTTCCAATGCCTTCGATACAGTCTCTCACCCCAAAATGATATCTAAACTCTCTGATCTCCATCTTTCTACCCCCACTATAAATTGGTTCTCTAGTTACTTATCTAACAGACAACAATCCATACGCTGGCAATCTATCACCTCCCCATTTCTACCTGTTAACACAGGCATTCCCCAAGGCTCTATCTTGGGCCCACTCTTGTTTAATATCTTTACAAACAGACTACACTCTGCTAGCAAGCTCTCTACACTTTTACAATACACCGATGATTCTACCCTTATCACCACCACCCTCAACATTCCAGTACTCTATACCCATACCCAAGATGCCTTCACCTCTGTCAAAACCTGGCTCACCGAAAAACCAACTAATATTAAATCCAAAAAAAGCTAAGCTTTTACTTTTCCTGCCTAAAACAATGACACATCTTAAACCCTCTTTTTCTATTACCTCACTTAACAATACTATCATCACACCAGAACCATATACTAAATTACTAGGTGTAACTATTGATGATGAACTAAAATTTGACATGCACAAAAATCAGTGCAGAAAAAAACAAATCAAAAACTATGAATGCTGTATTGTAATAATAAACTACTCTCTCCCTCCACTAAATCCTCCCTTGCTATGTCTCTTCTCTTATCCTGTCTTCTGTATTCAGCCCCAATCCTTACAAACCTTCAGTCATCTCACCTCTCTAAATTAGAACAAGCTTACCACAAAATAGCTAGACTTGCCTCCAATCTACCATACAAATCCCACCACTGTCTTGCTCTCAAGTCTTTGTCATGACCTGAATTTCAAAAACATCTCTTCTTCCACAACTACACATTACACACTCTATACTGTATAACCCCACTTCCTGTCCCACCATCTCTAACATCGTATCACTCTATAACCCCATACGTCAGCTTCGCACATCTGACAAACATCTTCTAGACATATACAAACCTGCTAAAAATATAGGCAAGTCCCTCTGTAAGTTCTCTATTGCTCATTCCCCTTAATATAAAAAGTATCCCTCATAAGGCCCGATTTAAACATGAGCTTAAAATACTACCTTCTAAACACCTGGTCCTGTCCATGTCAAACTCATACCTGATATTATACTGCTCTCTTCCAAATTTCTTCTACCCTACTCAAAGCATGTATCATATTTTTTTATCTACTTGTCTCGCTTATTACATACTTTACTTCTTAACCTTGTTGCTTCCTTTTCTTTTTACCTACACCCTGTTTTCCTGTATTCCTCATCAGGCCCAATTTAAACACAAGCTTAAAAACTACCTACTAAACACCTGATCCTGTCCATGCTAAACTCCTACCTGATACTACACTGCCCTCTTTGTAATTTCTTATACCCTACTCTATGCATGTATCATATCTTTTTCTCTACTTATCTCTCTTATTACTTCCTTTACTTGTTTGTCAGATGTGCACTGCACTTGAATTGTTTTTAGTGCTGTTTTAGCTGTTTTTCTGTAAAAAAAAAAAATTCTAAGCTTGTTTCCTGCCTTTCCTGTAACTAGTCTAGTCCAGATAGAGATTTGCTGTATCCAGGACAGTTTGTAATCTTCTGAGTGGTGCCAAAGTCTGATCTTCAATTTTTCCCTAAGATCTGCTAGTTCTCTCCTCTCCTGCACGTTTAGTAGCTTATTAGTCTAGCATTTTACCAGACTTCTTGTAGCAATTATTGTAGCACACAAAAGTGCTACCAGCACTAAACCTTCTACAAGGAAACAGCTCCGGTACTTATTATTAATGTGCATCCCTCCAG
This sequence comes from Protopterus annectens, assembly GCF_019279795.1. Lineage (NCBI taxonomy): Eukaryota > Metazoa > Chordata > Ceratodontiformes > Protopteridae > Protopterus > Protopterus annectens. The sequence goes on from NC_056739.1 coordinate 1,235,313,710, forward strand.
GCATGTCTAAAGGTAGTTCCCTGTGCTTTTTCCTATTAAACTGGTAAACTTGGGCACCCTGAGGCAAGGTAGCAACAGCCTCATGTATACCAACAACCCTGTCCTCTTACCTCCCAACACTCAGACTTGCGAGAGATACACTTATATATCCAAATTGGAAGCCACACACTCTCCAGCCAAGACCAGAATAGCTGGTCAAGAGGAGAAGGTCTACACCACACCACATGGAACACATAGCCCTCCAGAACACTCACCAGCACCGCTTTCACATAAAAACACAAACCACGCACTCACCTTCATGGAGGCTCTCATACAAATCTACCTAAACAGCAGAGACCTCTAAGGCAGAAATGCACTCAACCACCACAACACAACACTAATCATGAGATACATAACTCTCCTAAATAGTGTGCCAGTCAACCAAAGCCCCTAAGGCAAAACAGAATGCCCAACACACTAGTCATAGGTGACTCGGTAGTGAGGCACACTGATGTCCTTCTCACTAGGTTGAATAAGGAGAAAGTAACAGTCAGCTGCCTGTCAGGTGCCAGGATCTGCCACATAACGCACACACTCAGGTCCCTCAACAACAGGTACAGATATGACTCTGTCATTGTACATGTGGATACGAATGACATACCTCCCTGTACTACATGAAATGAGACATGGAGGAGCTCTCAGATTATGTAGCCCAGGCAGGTATGACCCTAGCCCTGAGCAGCATCCTACCATCATCCAGCATGATAACACAGTACAAGCAGAAAATGATTGATTTCAACAATTGACTAAGTTTCTGGTGTCGTTCTAAGGGGATCCGGTATCTGTCTGCCTGGGATGACATGATTGACAGACCTCGATGCTTTGCCAGAGATGGCCTGCATCTGTCACCCTTAGGCTTCTGGATACTGGCCAAGGCTCTTGCCAACCATATAGTGTCTTTTTTAGGTGGTGTTCCAAAGACCAAATTAACACCATAACAGCTACAGACAAATGTAATCTGAGGGTCATGCTGCTCAACGCTAGAAGTCTAAATCTCAAAATGCACTGACTCGAAGCACTCCTTAAAATAGAGAACATCGACATTTGTGCTGTAACAGAGACTTTGTTCAATGCAGCAGAAAGCACCTCTGCACTACCAGGCTATAACTCATTTCACACCTTTCGGCCCTAGAACTTGGAACGAAGCTACAAAGGTGGTGGTGTTTTCATATTCATAAAGGATGCGCACACCTCCAGACTGGTAGCCCAACACAACTCATCAGAAATACTTCAGGTGCAGCTAACATTGGGTAAAGCAATGATTCAGGTCATAGCCTGCTATAGGTCCTCAACCATGTCCCAAAACTCACACTCCACATTCCTAAGCAACCTGGAGAATATTAGGGTCCAACCTAACACTCTTATCCTGGGCGACTTCAACTACCCCATCATTAACTGGGAAAACTACTCATGTAGCACTTGCCCAACATTTCCTGGAATTCATTAATTCCAATGCCCTGGACCAGCTCATTCTTACCCCCACTAGAGGTAGCAACATCCTTTACCTGGCCATTACAAACATGGGCAATGGTTGCTCTACACAAATAGTAAACTCATCCCTTGTTAGATCCGACCACAAACTAATCACCTTGGAAATCCATATCCCTCCCACCCCCACCCCCCCAGCAAAGGTAACCACCATGAAAAACTTCTCCAAAGCTAACTTTGGGCTCCTAAAAACAGAGGTGGCTAACTTCACGGCACCCATGCAAATGGAGAATAGTTGCATGGCCACTGAATCATACACCAATACACTGTACGAACACGTACACAAATATATGGATCTTGCCATACCCAGTAGAACCAAGATGCTCTCCTCCAAAAAAAGGAAGCCAATCTGGTGGTCCCCTGCCATAAACAAACTCTACAACAGAAGGAGGAAACTGATGTGAAATAAGGTGAAGTCCCAAGACTGGAAAAACTCCCTTATCAGCCTCAAGAAAAAGTTGACATCCCTCATGAAATCCTCTAAAGCTAGCTATGAAAACAGAATTGCAGCAGATAGTAAAGACAACCACAAGGCCTTCTATAGTTATGTAAAGAATCTCCATGGCAATACCCAGATTTGCTCTGAGCTACTGCACAACACTATACAAAGCTAACAGATATTGCCAATATACTGGCCGACAGATTCAGTGCCAGCTTTACCCCCCCAAAAGAACCAATCACAATACCAGTAGATTGCCAGGCACCCAGTATTACTGCTGCACAGGTTAAAACAGCACTGTCCAAAGCCAAGAATGCAGCCTCTATGGGACCTGACAATATCTCTGGCTGTGTTCTACATGAACTACAGAGTGAACTGGCACCTCACCTGTGTGCCCTGTTCAATCACAACCTTACCTCAGGCTTTGTCCCTACCGAATGGTGCACTGCTACAGTCATCCTTCTCCACAAAGGAGGAGCCACTACCAACCCTGGGAACTATCGCCCGATTAGCCTGATGAGTCTAATATGCAAAGCTATGTAATGCCTCATCATGGACCTAAAAAAATCTCCAAATTCCGGATCTCACATAGTTTGGTTTTGTGAAGGGTAGAACATGCCTGCTCAACTTGGTTGACTTCTTTAAGTCAGTCACCAGAGCTGTGAATGAAGGCAAGGTGTTTCATACAGCCTACCTTGATCTGGCCAAGGCCTTTAATACTATTCCCCACTCAGGAATTATAGAAAAACTCACTAAGCTAGGCATCAACCTCTATATCACTAGGTGGGTTGCAAACTGGCTCACAGATAGAACCCACAGTGTGAAAGTAGATGACTCCAAGTCAGACTGCCGAACAGTCACGAGTGGAGTCCCAAAGGGTTCAGTCCTGGGTCCTCTCCAGTTTGTTATCTACTTCTCTGAAGTCCATGCCAACATGAAGGGACTCTGGCTGACAAAGTTTGCAGATGATTGCAAGTTGAGAGCTATTATTAACTCCCCAAGTGATGCTGACATCCTACAGAAAGGCCTCAATGAGACCAACAACTGGTGTCAGAACCATGGCCTTAAGCTCAATGCCAAAAAAATGTGTCATCATCCCCTTTTGGAAAAACCCAGATCCCATGAGTTACCACATCGATGGTAGTCCACTGAACACAGAAGACATCATACCTCTCAACTGTCCCTGATTTTGACTCAAATTTTGGCTCTATCCCTCTTAATTCCTCCTAAAACTAGTGACTTTTGGAGGAAAGGTGGTGAATTACACTTAATGAATAATGACAATAATTAAGAGTTATAGACTTCTTTTACTTCAGAAAATGTGTATTAATTCATATGCTCTGATTCTGTCAATGTTTCAAGTTAATATCACTAATATTTTAAAAGTGTCCCTGATTTTTTCGTGACTTGTCCCTGATTCTGTTGAAATTTGTCCCCGATTGGTTGAGAGGTCTGGAAGGCGTTATAAGAGATCCGGGAACACAGATTGACAGCAACCTCTCTTTTGACCACCACATTGCCACTATGGTCAGAAAGTCCTTCTATGTGGCACATCTCATTACTAAAGGTTTTGCATCCAGGAAGAAAGAGGTCATTGTCTCCTTCTATTCTTCCCTCATTAGGCCAGTCATTGAGTACAGTGCCCCATTTGGCATGTACCTCACTATACACCTGAAACAACTGGAGAGGCCACAAAAGTACCTCACAAAGAAGATCCTAGGCCTTAAACACTTGTCCTATATGGACAGACTCAAAAAACTCCAACTATTCTCTGTCTCATATCACCTACTTAGAGGCGATCTCTGTTTGACTTACAAAGCCATGCCTGACCCAGCTCTGTTTGAAATGCTACATCTAAAAAAATCCCAATCCCTGCACACCACACACTCCAGAGACCTCCACTTCATTTCTACAAATAACAGAACATGCTGGAGGGACAGGTTCATAACCTAGAGACTGCCCATGCCATGGAATAGACTTCCCATACATGTCAAACAGAACACCTCACTGGCCCTCTTCAAGCGAAATCTTGATGAGTGGATGGGAAATAGAAAATTCACACCGGGGATCACTCCAGTGGCTCTACTCGACAGAGGCACTGGAAACTAAGGTCGGGTGGCACGATGCCAGGGTAATCCTATGGGTTAGGCTTGTAAAGGTTACAGGGCCATTAGCCTAGTACACACCTATGAACCTACACCCTGTATTTTTTTACATACTCATGCACATGGTGTTTCTAACTGATACCTGTATATATATATTTGTCATATTGAGTTTATTTGATGCTGTGCACCTGCTTTCTGCATCTCGAATAAGAACTGTATAAAGATCCTTCCTATTCTTCAGTGCAATAACAAACTGAAGTTATATCATTAACATAACTATTTTGGGATATTTTTGATACTTTTGTTATATTGTTATTTGTATTCCAGAGCTTTTCTCCATGGGTGTCCACTGAAAATGGGCCTCTGGCTCAGTTGGACTAACCTGGATTACAAATGACAAATAAATAAACAAACAAACAAACTACAGTTGGATTGAGAAAACAGTGTTGCGGATCTTCTCACATGTCCAAGATATGTGGTCTGTAGTCATGGCCATGTTTAGAGTGAGCTCTTTTAGGGGGTTATAAAGCTCATATGGGGCCAACAGAACCTGAGATGTGTGGTGGTTGGGCAGGACAGGTACTTGCCATCCAGCCAGTGGCACCAGTAGCATAGCCTCATGTCAAGGTACAGAGACACCATCAGGTGGCACATTAGGCATCACATGAGGGTAAACTACCCCTTACTGCCAGCTTGAAAAAGGATCAGTTCCAGTTCCAGCACCCTCTAATAAATCCCTGTTGTAGACCTTCATCACACCAAGCTGCACACACTGCTGATCCCACACCTCCCCTTACACTGCAGCATGCCACACATCATCGGCAACAGCTATGCCTATGGAGACAGCACTGGTAAGAATCTAGCTTGGCTAAGCATAATGAGCACCAGAATCCATTTGTGATAGTTGTGCTGCAATGTTAATGCTAGTTTTGCTGAGATGTTAATGCTAGTGTTTCTTGTGTGCCTTTTTTATTTTTAATATTCTGTACTTTGTTTTATTTTACCTACCTCTGTTTTTCACATTAAATGTTTTGGACATAATCTGATGGCCATTTTATCACTATGGAATGTGACTGCTGTTACATTGTATGGTATCCTGTATTTTGATGTTTTGTGTTATCTAGCATACAAGCCTTCATCTTGATTTTGTACATTATTAGACTGTGTGACATATGAAATGCTGCTATGCTCTGCCATAGCACACATACAGCCATACCCTGCATGTGTTTTGTATGCAGATGTGCTTACATTGTGTCATTGTGTGATGGACACTGTCTGGCAATGTATGTTACTTTACCTGTGGTTGCTCCTATGTTCTAGCATGTGTATGTTTGCATAATTCATGTTTTCATAATCAATCAGTATCAATTTGTCATGAATAGATTGCTTCCTGTACAGCTGTACAGTTATGGGCATATGGACAGGTGTGATACTCCTGGGTACATCACAGTGGTACTTCACCTACATATGTTCTCCTACATTCCTACTATATGATGTTTGTTCTCTTACATTCCTGCTATATCATGTTTGTGGAACCTCTGCTATGCTTTTACATGTCAGGTTTTGCTTTAGGTACTTTGGGTTTGGGTCATCAGAACCTGTGATGGGGGCAGGTTAAGGTATTGTACTTCATGGCAGTTTACATGTCAGTTATTGCTGGCAAACAGGATTTGTGCTGCACTTAAAATAAGTGGTTGGCACTCTCTTTCTGCAACTCTGTCAGTGTGATCCATAAACACATGGGATCCAGTCCTTCTCCATCGGTATATCTTGGAATGATCCCTAGTAAGATCTTTATATTTTATCTGATGTGGAGCATTGTTTTAGCAAAGTAACTTCTTTTTGTTGCATCACAAAATAATCAAATTATATTACTTTTCAGAACCAAACACTGATTATGCAAAATGTTGATGTCCATCCATCAATGGAATAAGTCTAGATATGTTATAATTATTAGACTGATTAGTTGAGATTCAGTCCAAGATAAAATTCTAATAATTTGCTGTATATTATTACTGTTATCAAAGTTTAAAAAAGTGTATGTAGACAATATACAGAATTATAGCAAGAAACCACAGATGAAAATAAAATGCAGAAAAATGACTCAGCCAGTAAATCCAAAAGCAGAATTTATTGCTGAAATGACTGTAGACAAGCAAACTCTTTCTCTTTCTCTCTCTCTAGTGCTTCAGCCAATGCCGTTAATAGAGTACAATCAGAATAATATACAGAATTATGATCAGGTCTCTGATTGTAACTTTTTTATTATGTGCTCAAGACATCGATGCCAAGAAATTCACCTCGAGTGGGAAGCTCAAGAGGTGAATGTTGGCATCCATGTGCAGAACACGCAATAACAAATTATGATCAGAGATGTGAGCATAATTCCTTGTAGTGCATGGAGATTTATCTGCTCCATGTACTACTAGTTACAGAAAAGTAAAGTTAAAAAAATAAATATAAAGTGTTGTACTGGCTTTGAAAGCCAGTAAAGCAGTAGGGAAGAGGTTTACATCCTTATGTATTCCCTGTTTAAGGGAAGCAGTTTGTTCTGAAATAGTGGCTATAATGTAGCAGACAGCTGACAGAAATAGAGTTGAAACAAAGCCATTTCATGTCCTGCCATTGCAGATTACTAGCTGGCACTGTCAACTTTTAGTGCCAGACATGATCTTAACAGCACATAAGGGATGCTTAACAATTGTTAAACACCCATCTAAGCATTGTTAAGACTGGGTCTCACTCAAGCGGTGTTGAATCAGGATGTCATTTAACTGTTATTGTAGCATAATCACAGTGCTCCACTGTTCTACATTTAAATTACACTACATGACACATAGAGGAAAGCCTTTACTCTAATGCAGATGACTCATGTTTGGTGAAAGCCTGGCACTGGAAGGGCCAACAGTGAAGAAAGGGGAGTGATGAGACAATGTCCCTTCGCCTCTTTCAGGCTGAGTGGTGTGGAGATATACTGTGTTAATGAGAGTTAGGTGAGTAACCACTGAGGGGCATGCCACAACTTAGGTGGGGTAGCTGTCTTGTGGTATCAATGCATGCCCACCTGAAGAAATAATCCAGCACACTGGGGTTGGTTAGGGAGCACAGTAAAAATAAACTGTAGTAGGGTGAGTGACACTGTAGCAAGAATGCCTTGATCTCATCTCTGTCTCTTCCAACTCCCTTAAAAGTAAATTAACCCATCCTACAGTACACTGTAATTGGCAGGCCTCTTTTCTGCAGATATTAGGCCAAACACACTGTTCAAAGTTCACACACGGGTCTCTGATCAGCAGTTGATGGTCCAGTTGCCATTGGACATGTAAAATAAACAAACAAACAAAAATTACATTCTTCTTTTCCTTCAGATGTTAATGAAGAAGCTTGTGAGAAAACATTTCTATTACCAATTCTGATTATCACATGAAAAATGTCTGAGTTACGCAATGTTATTGTGTGCAGTACTCATACCCATCATTTTTAACATAATACAATGACGTGCAGGCACCTTTTTAGCCCATCTCAAAAAATAGCACTCTGTACTAAAAAACTGTGCAAAACAGCTTTAATTAAGGAAAAACATATAGTGTGGTTTGTATTAGGTAAAGTGCCATACCTATTTATATAATGTATACTGTTTGCATCATTATACCATTTCAGTGTGTTTGCTCTAACATCCTCTAAGAATAATGACTCTAAGATAAACATTTTATTATTCACTTTCCTCACATTCAAAAGTACTACAATAATTTCTTGGCTTAGGGTAGTATTTCAGACTATCTTATGCTGGTCAGCTTCATAGTAAAGGCCATAAAAGACTACTGGGACACTAAGTTTCTTACTCAGAAGCTGCATGTCCTTGATGAAGAACTGAGAAATCATCAGTGAAGAAAAAGGTCCGGCATGCTACACATTTTCTGCATGTCTCTAATGCAGATACAGTACACTAAGCTGGCTAGTGTAGGCTGTGATTTGTTTCCAGGAATGTATTCATATTGTACAGTGACTGTAGCACTATCCCGAGGATCTAGACAGCCCAAGCTTAGACATCAACTGCAATTTTAATGAAGGCAGCATTAGTCGTAACTTCTGAGCAAGACTGTTTTGAATATTTTCCAGAAGATTTAAGAAGGACAAACTGAAAACAAAATCACATATAGGATGGGATTATTTGGTAATGACAATAACAAGGAGACACAAATGTCTGTTATTATAAGTGAATTTCAGATATAAATTGCAGAAATAATAAATGATGGATAATGAATATGAATATCTAATCTTGATTTTTCTGGGGCATTATTTTACAGTGTCAGGACATTCAGATTATATAATTAACTGGTAATTTCATCAGATCCATTGAAATCCATTCTTAAGGATGAATTAGCTTTATTTGCACCAAGGCTATCACAGGGACAAATTGCTATGAATCTTGATTAATTAAATTTATGTTCCTTCAGCCAGTTGTCAACTACCATGTGAAACAGCTAATTTGAAAAGTTGTAAGAAAAACAAATAAAGAATAAAAAGTATTGATGCTGAAAATATAAGCATGATATCCCTGTGTAAAGTATTTTGTTTAACTTGCATAGTTTGTAATGTGGAGCTTTTCTTCCCAGGCCTCCGCTGAAAAACGGCACAAGCTCAGTCAGATATCCTGGTCAACAAATGTGAAAATAAATACATTTATGAAGTAGCTTCAGCCACAAAGAGAATTACTGGCTTATTTCTCAAGCACTTATTGAGTGCCAAAGAAACAAAAATTCACATAACATGAATACATGTTCAGCATAATAGCTTCTTTATTTGTCACTATTTTTTTAAACAGACAGCAGAAAACATGCAAAAACAACATTGCCCATAATTGGAAAAACAACTTGAGCTTTGGTCACAACTTGTGAAATCATGTTTAAACTGCATAGTCCACAGTAATACAGGCGTGCATACATGCACCATTGAGAAAAACAGTATAATGTGGACTCAGTAATGGCTTATTGCTTAAAGCGAATATATGTTTGTATTTAGAGCAGCCAAAAACCTGTGTTGTATTTTTCTTATGCTCTAGCAAAACTCTTCTACCTTCTGCCACTGCCAGTTCTAGCTGCTGAAGCTTATATCCAGTAAAGAAGTGAAAGGAACAAAAACTAAACTATTTCTTTGTACTCAGAATTCTGTACATCTGACATTTGTAACTGCTGCTTGTAATGAATTGTATCTAATCCTTATCTCTGCATGTGAAGTTCTAGAAAGGATGCTCAATGTTAACAAGTTTGTTTGATGTGCCATTCATATAAACAGTGTACTTTCTAATTTCCGTAGTTCATAATTCTTGCCACGGAACATGGCTTGTATTGTCACAGGACCTTCCTCTTATTAGAATCTCTCAATCACTCTGCTGGGCATTATTGACATAACTCCAAAAAGTCTGGATCATATCAATGCAAGAAAAAACTTTTATTAACAATCGTTCACAACAATGCTTCTTCAGGATATTCTAAACAAGCTTTGTTGTAAAACCTTATCAATAACACTTTAAGTATATCAGGTGTTTCAGCTAAATGTCAGTTCTGAATGTCCATGACTCTCTCAGAATTGCCATTTAGCTGAAACACCTGATATTCTTAAAGGGTAATTTGCGTATATCCCATGTCACCTCTAATACAAGAGGTTTAAGGTATCACACAGTGGAAAGTCTAGCTTTGCTAGATGTTTCTTTTTGTGTATTTTTAACCGATTGATTTTTCTGTGTGACCTTTTTACTCATTGTTTTAGTCTGAAACCTTATCAATAAGGAAAACACTTTTATTAACAAGCTTTCACAATAGTGCTTCTTCAGGTTAACTTGAAGCAGCATTGTTGCAAAAGCTTGTTAACAAAAATTTTTCCTGTGCTGATTTCAGCCAGTCATTTTGGAGTTTTGTTGGAGCTTTTCTGACCAGACGAATCTTTACCTGCTGGAGCTTTACTTTTGTTTGTTTGCTGAGCATTACCAACATCATAGATTTTCACTGACAAGTACTTCTGCTCCTCAAGAAATGTGTCATTTGGGAGTATTTCAGTTAACGCTTCTGACTAAATTATTTTCACCCGCCTTTCCTTTAAAAGGGCACACTCTACTCTTACTTTAACTACTATGTTAACTTTGTTTTAACAAATGATTTCTTTAACAAACAATATCTTTACCTTCAAACAGCCCACCCTTTGTCTTAGATTGATCAGCTACTGTCACTGACAGTCTTTATTTTGGGCAGGTCTGTTTCCCTCGCCAGCTGTTCTGCACCTGCACAACTTATATAACATATTCCTCCTTTCACAGTTAAGATGATTACATTTTACAGCCAGATCTTGATTGTGATATTTTTTAGTTTATGTTTTTGTGCATCCATTTGTCTGAGGCATAGGCTGCTTCTCACACACTTCACAACACTGCTAGTGCACTGACTTATACAAGAGGAACTGAGATTTGCTTTTGGGATAGCTAGCGGTTATCATCTGTTGGGTATATCTAATTCCTGTGTCACTCTACTGTCACTTCTTGTTTATTCACTGTATATCATCCCTTTCTTCCGTCCCATTTAAATTTGAATTCAGAAGTTAAGTTCTTAACAGATAATACAACTCTCAAAAGGTAGTATAATTTCGGCAGGAGACTATAACTGTATATTAAATGATGAAGATTCTAACACTACAAATGAAGACTATTAGCTTTGGCTAAGGCATTTAAAAAGGTCATAGATTCATTTCAGATTAAAGATATTAATGAATTTTCAGATTCAAATTCTCTTTTCTATACTCATTTTTCTTATAGACACAGAACTCAGTCAAGAATAGATAGAGTATATATTTTTAAGTATAGTTAAAGTTGTTACTTGTCCTCTGTTTGATCATAATGCCATAACATTTTAACTTCTATTAAACACCAACTAAAAAGCACAAAAGTTCACAAACTGTAGAAAAACAAAGTCAGAACTCCTGGAACCACACACTTCAGCAACTCAACTAAATCCTTGTAGTAAATGGCTGCAAAGCACTTTGGGAGCAGTAAACACACTTTTTATTAAACCAAAATAACAAATAGATAAGCGCTTTCACCAAAAACCTTCTCAACTTCATCAAATAAGAGCAAATCCAGGAAACATTATTACGTACATCCTGCAAGAGCATTAATTAATCCCATCACACTGACTAAAAAGGACCTCCCTGAACTCATAAATATTCATGAAATGCAATCAGAAAAATATTCTTAAAAATACACTCTTTAAAACCAGCATTTAAATGACATTAACAAGTGCAAAGATGCTGACAATAAATACAAATACACACATAATGTATAAAATCTATAAAATGGTGTTTATATAAAAATGAAAGTATATATAAAAAATGTATATAACACTGTTGACTTGGATAAAAGAGGTGGCCCATGGGGGCTGCTTTTGGAAAAGAAATAATTAATCTGGCAGGTCCGCCTAAATGCGAGGCAATGGCCAGGATTAAATTATTTACTCTCCATTGCTTGCCTGTTAAAACTAAAAGCAATGGAAAGGAAAAATATATATAAAAATAAAACATATAAAAAATATATACATTTTTTATATATTCTTTTACTCATAAATATCAATATTAATGATATGGAAGAAAGGTTTACTAAATATGTGGAGAAAGATAAAAATCTTACCTATTTAAGAATAATTTTATTGGATAATATTAAGAATATGCTTGAAGAAAGTTACCATAATAGTTTATCTACTATTAAAGGTCTTGTTACGAAATGGAACATTTCCTTTTTCTATGGAAGAGAACCTTTCTTTAATAAAAATGATCATTATACCAAAAGTTTTATATATAATACAATCCCTTTTACTACCTCTTCCTAAAAAGTATAAAAGAATTTTATTCCCTAATTCATATATTTTTTTTTTTTTGGTATCATTATAAATTTAGCTTAGGATTAAAACAACATGTGATAGATTGTTTTATAGATGGAATACATATGCCAGATATATAGCTATACTCATTATTGTCAATCATAAACATCTCCTTATGGTTAAATAAAAACTAAAATGCTAAATAGAAAGACATACAAGAAAGCATTTGTATGGAATCAAATCATATAACATACACACAGCAAAATATAATAATAAATAAATTCCTCTGGATATTCAAAGATTGCATACTAGAAATAGAATCGTTATGATCAGTTCTTCATATCTTTCTTTAATGTTAAGTACTTTTAGAAATTTTGTTTATAAGAATCCAGGACATAAGGCATGTTTTTTTTATATTTTCTATAGCATACACACAAAATAATATATGTACTTTTAACTTATATCAAATGACTAAATTTAAGGAGAATAATTTGATATACTGGAATCAACTGATGGATGGAGAAAAATTGCAAACTGTAGAATATATAACTGCTAAATTTAATTTAAATAAAGACGTGGTTAGATGTACAGGATTGTAGATTTTCAATAGAAAACAAAATTGATTTAAAGCAAACTTCAATAAAAAATTCTATACCAAAATTCACCAATGTCTTAATTTTATTATTACATTGATAATAATGGAATAAGGACACATATCCAGAATATGTAAGATTATTAGAAATACAGCAGAATATTTTAATGGAAGCTATTGGGATTATTTCAAAATTATAAACAGTTATTACCCAAGTAAAGAAGATATAAAACATATGTTGACATCTTCAAAATATACTGCTTGTATAAAGTGGAAATTATTTACATGAAAATGTTTACATAAAATTTTCATAACTTCACACAGAATAGAATTAATGTATAAGAAAAAAGTAGCATTTGGGAGATGTAAGACAAATGTTAAAGAGGATTGGGAACATATGTTTTTGATTGTGAAATTATTAAACCCTTCGGGGATAATATTACTGTTTTTTTACAGGCTTTATTTAATGATAAATTCACTTTAACTAGATCATTACTCTTATTCAACACACCAATACCTGACTGTGTAAAGAGAATAAATTTCCTACTTCTATGGAGCATCCTATCAATTGTGAGGAAAATAATCACAAAGTATTTGAAGAATGAACAAACTCCAATGCTGAAATAATTCTTAAATATTGCAGCCGATGTTTGTCTTTATGAACTTTTAACAATAAAGATAAGAACAACCAGAATTTCTACTTCTTACATTTGTATAAAACTCAGTGAACTGCTAAATAAGCAGCCATAATCCTGTTAGCAACAAGGATTTTTCTTTTTTTATATATCAAAATTACTTAGAGTGTAAGTTATACAGTAGACACCTTTGCAAATTGTTATTTTTGCTCTGCCTTATTTTGTTTGTTTAAATAGTTTATTTGTTAAAATTTATCATGTATCTGTTATAATTAATAAAAATATTAAAAAAGTTAAGTTCTTCACTGTTTTGTTATTGTTATTGTTAATTCTTCTGGACTGTATTATGATATTTTCTATCCTGTACTATTGTTGATAATTTCACTGTGTTATGTTTCTGTTGTCTGTTATTCTATTTTAGTTGAGTTCTCCCACACTTTCCCACAAAGCAAGCTTAATAAATTTACAGTAGTAGCTGCACTGTGGTTTCAAGCTGCATTTTGCTTAGTGTATGTTTCTCATTCATGATGTTAATTGTTTTTTTTTATTGCTAAAACCACACCACAAAAAAGGAAGAGGAGGAGGTGTCGCCTCCTCAACCCTAGTTCATACTACATAACTCCATTCACCAAGTCCATCCCAAACTTCACCAATGCAGAACTTCTAATCTCATTTCTAAAAATAAATAACTCCAATAAAATATGCATTATAGTTATTTACATTCCCCCAGGCAACAATATACCTATCCTTGAGAACATCCTTGCCTTGATCTCTAGCAAAATAATAAAAAAAAATCATTCTGGGAGACATAAATATAAACTGGTCCCACATCTGTTCAAAACATCCATCTTCTAATATAAATTTATTTCACCCAACTATTTACATAATCTACCAGATTTAACAAATCCCACTCAAAAGGCTCCATCTTAGATTGGATATTGGTCAGTGACCCAAATAAAATCTGCTAAGCAGGCACCATCCCAAATGCTCTAAGTGATCATCTCCTGCTTTCATCCTCAGAACTTCCCCGTCCATCCACAAATAACGCCATCATATACGTTCCAAAAATTTAACCAGCGTTGGCTCCCAAGCTTTCCCTGATCTATTAAAACACATAAATTGGCATATTCTAAAAAAAATTCCCCTAGATGAAGCTGTCAACTGCTTCAGCAACCTATTCCTTGAAACCCTAAATAAACTTGTAAACCCCTACACATGAAAAGGGTAAAATTTAATTCAGCCCCTTGGATAACAAGATCAACAAAACAACTAATGCAAAACAGAGATAAAGTATGGAAACAGTTGCACAAATAACAAAATTCCTACCACTCTACAAAATCACAGGCAACTCCATCACCACGTTAAAAAACAAATAACCAAAGATAAAAAAAGAGTACTACCTAAAATTCCATTCCAACAACAGAAAAATCCCCAATAAATTCTAGACAGGCATTTCCTCACTTCTAAACCCTGGCACTAAAACCAAATACACTCCTTTCCTAACAAAAAAATAACTCAGATATGGCCACTCTCTTCAACAAACACTTTACCAACAATATATCCAACATTACATAACTTTACCCAACACCATACTGACCCACTCTCTTCTGCCACAAGTCCTTCATGTTTTTCCCTCCCCTCCCACACCTCTCCCTCTCCCTCCTAGCATGATTCTACTGATTTCTCCAACTCCTACACAGCCTTCTTTTCCTTAAAACCTATTCCAACTGCAACCATAAAACGTTTACTCCTCAACATGCTGCAATGCAGCAGATGATCTTCCCACAGATTACTTAAGACTTGCTGCAGATGCAATTGCCTACCCAATTAACATTCTTATAAATAGATCCATCCTCGAATCCTACATCACAAAAACCTGGAAACTGGCATTTATTCTATCCCTACATAAAGGTGGCAAACCCACAGATCTCTCCAACTACCACCCAATTGCTATTCTCTCCCTAGATTCTAAGATTCTTGAAAAATGTATACAGACTCAAATTCTTGACTTTCTCACCAAAAATCAAAGTCTGTCTTCTACACAACATGGATTCAGACCAGGTTACAGCACAATGACTGTCATTATCTCCTTCATGGACACAATCAATAAAGCTAGCTTAGATCTGAAATCCAACATCTATTACAGATTGATAAACCAAAACTTCCAGATGGCCAACTACTATATTACTATACTGTTGTCAAAAAGTAGAACTCTCTTCCTACAACTCTCAGATCTAATCCAAATACTGCAACTTTTAAAACTGCATTACACAACTACTTTCCATCTGAAGATGTAACTGCTCAACGTCCCCTTCCTTCAAGACCTGATCTCTACCTACTCCTTGGCCACCCCTTCCTGCTAACTCTGCTCCTACCACCTATCTATTGCTTCAGCTCATCTGTTGCTTAGACTCAGACAAAAGTGAACATGATAAATGCCTAAAACAATGTCTTTTATATAATTAATTTACTTAACATAGTTAAAAATTATTATGCAAATTTATGTTTTAACTGTATATGTATACGTATATGTATTGTTAATGTACTTTTATGCTTTAACTGTATATGTATGGAAACAGTGATGCTCACCTATCTTTACAACTTATTTTAATTGTTCAAGTTTATAACACGTGCTTAGAGTTTTCTCTCTGGGCCTCCACTGAAAATGGGCTCTTATGGCCCAGTGGACTATCTCAGTAATCAAATGCCAATAAATAAATAATAGTTTATGGCTTTAGTTCCTTCCTGTTTTTTACTAGTAGTGTCTGCATCTAATTGTACCTGGTATATACAATTGCTTGTTTAAAAGGCATTCAGTGCTTGCTTCAATGTTAAATGTTCTTTACTAAATGGTCAATAGTTAATTATCTTGTACTGTTTCCTATTTATCAGCAGATGTTGCTTATATTTGGCCTATTATATTGCTGTAAGTCTTTCACATTATGGTAGGTTTATCTTAAGTTTCTGTCTCTAAATGTAGGATCTCTTGCTGTCTTAATATGAGTACTTAGTAAAAGTTATATGTTATGTTTACTGTTAGTCTATACAATGAATTGTGTCTTTGGCTTGGGTTATTTAACAGCAGACCACTTACCCAGAGAGCAAACCATAAAAGAATAACAAAAATAAAATAATAGATTTGCTGAGTGCACTTGTGAATGATTATAGTTCTAAGCAAAGACTGGATACCCAGGTATACCTACATCCCAAAGTCTGTGTAATTCAAACTGAAGGCAGTCTTAGTGCCAATCCTAAGGCAATCCTGTACTACAGCAGCGTAGTGCATTTGTAATGTCATTGACTGCCATGTCTCTACTGGCCTTCCAACAGCAAGATGCCTGCTACAGAGCTAAAGATGTTTGCCAATTCTGAAGAGTTCTTCAGCTCATATCCATAGCAGAGCAAAATTTACTGGTATCATGCTGTACAGGCATTTGATTTTTGAAAGAAGACTTTGTTCCGAGTGCCTTAGGGGACATGAGCCATACAGAAAGACAGCTAAGGCTTACAGTAGTAAGTGCCAACCACTTAGAGACTATTCAATTACCGTAACATAGACTAAATAGGGAACCACTGCAGTTTGCATTTTGCTATGACTGTGTTTAGTAAGGTGAAACTCCTTCCAGTCTGTAAAGGTCCCCTGACACTGGTGAGATTCTACAGACCCAACAGGACTTTCTGTAGAGACTGATTAAGGGCAAGGTAGACTGCATATAGACTGCTGTATGTTCTAGCAGGGCACTAACTGAATATAGAGATTCCATGCAGTTGATCTGACAAGCTCAACAATGTCAGCTATTGGCATTTCATAATTATTCCAATATCAAGGCAATCAAATACCTCTATAGCTGGTAGTTCTACACTTTGAATAAAGTTTCTTTCTTTCTTTTTTCTCTCTTTCTGCCTGTAACTTTCACATTTGCTTAGAAAAACAAGTGTCCTGTATTTCTGGTTGTAATTCATCCATGCTAAAATATAAGTAAGCGTACTTGTATGAAACATTAGGCAGGCTCTTATACCATTTCATCATCATAAGCTGGCAGATTGCATGCAATTACAGATTTTTTTTGCATAAAAATGTCACTTTTTTATTTTGTTTTTCTTTCTGTCATGCATAAGTGCTTAAATATCCTGTATTCACTAAATAAACCCCCGTACTCTGCAAAATACATTTATTATGCACCTTCTATAGCAAACATTTCTTTATTTATTTGTTTGTTGTTGGGATAGACCTTTAATTATGTATTACTGACAAAGAAAAAGACATTGCAGTCTACTAGGCTCCTGTAGCTAAGGGGCACTATAGTAGCATAACTTAGAACATACTTGTAACAACTTCCTAGTTTAACTCATATACATACACCCCCATACCCACACACATATATAGACATTTTGAAAGCAAATAGCATGGCCGTTATTACAGTAAGATTTTCAAGAAAAGAGATATTTCATATACTGCATCACCCAAAAAGCTTGAAAAAAAATTCTACATGTTTGTGTTTTCCCACATGACAATAGAGATCTACAGCCTGCTTTTTAAACATTTTCCTTACAGAGTAAAGAAGTCTTTGATTTGCCTGATATATGTGTGTGTATGATATGCAATCGGATGATCGCAAACTCAGCATCTGTCTGGTCGACACCATTTGGTTGATGGAAACAGATTTTCGATGTGTGTGTGAGATCGACAATCTCTGGGTAGGGGAATATTTCCTTTCCCTTTGGATTGTGTGATCTCAGAGTTAGTATATGTAACTAAAAGGGGGGGGGGGTTGATTTAGTGCACTACAGAGCAATCTCTGGAGCATGCTCAGAATGTGTTGATGTTACATTTCAGTGTTAGTATGATGATATGCAGGTCATCAACATTGTGGTCATTTGATCAGTTATCAAAAATCCATATATATGTATGTGTATATGGGTCTACTTTTTCTTATCGAAAGCTCATCCTTTCAAAAAAAAAGTATGAGCCCAATTACGTGAATGTGCACTTAAATTAAGCGTTTGTACAAAACAAGTTTACATATATGTGTACATATATATATATATATATATATATATATATATATATATATATATGTGAGTGTGTGTGTGTGTGTGTGTGTGTGTGTGTGTGTGTGTGTGTATATATATATATATATATATATATATATATATATATATATATATATGGATCTATCTTACAACCCTCACATGCCCGACACACCATAATCCCGACAAGCAACAAACAAAACAAATCCCGGTCCAAAAGCACACACACAACACAAGCACACCAAAATCCTTACAAACCAACACTAAACCTCACATACACAACCCACAAACTATCACAGTCGTACATCCACAGCCTTTTCCCATGTCGATGTTCTCAGCGTCGGGTTTTGATCCGGTCTTCTCCGTTTCGATCTTAGATAGAACCATATATATATATATATATATACACACACACACACACACACACACACACACGGGTCTACTTTTACTTATCAAAACCTCATCTGTTCAAAAAGAAAAAGTACGTACCCATTTAAGAGAAAGTGCATTTTCATGACTACCGGTTCAATGAACCGGTAATATTACAAAAAAAAAAACCACTACAAAGTCATCTTTGCAAGGGGGCCTGTACCCCTACACCCCCTGTACTTTATATATATACTAACTCTGAGATCACACTACACTACCCTTATCCCCACTATAGTGTGATGTGGAGCTGCAGTGTTTTTTTTTTTTTTTTTGTAATATTACCAGTTCATGACACTTTTACTGAAGCAATAATTATTTGATATTTATTCTTAAGTATTATAGTTTGCTTAAAATGTACATTGTGACATGGCTTAAAACTTTTCTTTGCAATAAAAGTATAAACTGTAAAAGTACAGATACCTTTTTAGTTTACATTTTTGTTGGGTAGAAGACAACAGTTTGCAATAGCACAAAATAGTTAAAAACAACTTCAGAAAGTACAAAAGTATATCGATCTCATAATCTTTTAGATTCCTTACATTCTGCTATCATGTAATGGATACCTCTGTAATCAATTATTGAGTTAATTTCCCTTGTAAGTAAGAAACTAGCTCTAAATAAAAACTACCTAACATGATGAAAATCTGGGATGGAGAATAAGTAGTTAATATTTGCGATATAACTGGAAATAACTGTTGATAATACCACCTTTTAACATGATTCATTGGCCCACCAAAGGGGACGTGTTCTGTGGCATTTGCAGTTGCTTAAATGGAGAGGGTGATTACTGCAGCCGTCTTTGCTGTGCCTCTGGTCCTTGAGTCATTTTGCTAGTATGGCAGTTTATTAATTTCTGTGCATATCTGACAGATGTTTTCATATCAGTTTCCTAGCAATGCCAAGTAAATCCATATACTTCATTCATGCTAAGTGTACTGAATATTTAAAGGGCTGCGATTCCAGTCCTAAATGACTGCTGTATGTTTTAAAATAATTACTGGTATAATGAATGTCAGAGTCATTTTAAAATATATCAGCATGTACATTTATCTCAACAAAGCAACTCTGAAACTGAAAAGGCCAGTCTGCTCATTTTTCTTGACCCTATATATAATTTGTGAATACCGAAATTTGCTAGGGTCACAAAATATAAACATTTTCCTATTTTCTACTCATTTTATAAAATGAAAAGATAACATGTTGAGAACTGTGGGCTAATGACTATGATGTTTTTATGTGAGGCCGCATAAATAATTAAGTATACATCTTAGGTTCAGATGTTTTCAACAAAGACTGATGTTGATTGGCACTTAATTGTTTTCAGCAGCAATGAAAATCAATGTTTAATTCACCGAGAATCTTTTACTTCTCTTTGAAAAAGAAATATGACATCATAGTACATAATTTCCAAATGTGGCATATATAGGCAATACACAGCACTTTCTGCAGGTAGCTTGAACTGGCATTACATTTTTATCACCCAAACCATTTCCATTATTATTTTAATTATCCATACCCCCCAGTGCCCCCTCAGCAATCATGCACAAACTTATCATCAAGCAAAAGACTGGTGTGTTTGTTTCTACCAGTACAATATGATATGCCGAACTACTCTGCAGTTTATACATCACTACATTTACAAAGAAGTTAAAAAAATCATGTCCCGTCACAAAGACAAATGCAGGATGGGAAAATGCATAGAAGGTAGAGGAAAAAACTGAATTCTTTGGGGAATATGGCACAAAATCTAAGTAAGTTATGTCATGGGTAGTGTACCAATCTGGAAATAGTGTTCAGTGAACTACTGGTACAATGACACAGGGAGTGGTGCCATGAAATATCACTAGTCTCCTTGCAGAAATGTGGAACTTGCAGGTAAGTGATAGTCAGTTATAGGCCTTTAAGTCTGATCTCCATTCCATGTAAGGCAATATCAAGTATTCTGCTGGCAAGTTGAAAGAACTATACATGCTAATTCCCTTTCAGGAGACAGTAGTTTGGCTTAACTCAGCACTGGTCTTGAAAATTCAGTCTGAATGCGTCCTCTACTGGAGACCCATAGAGTTGATGAATATCCTGTAGGTTTAATGAATCTGAACTTCATTAAGGATATAGATATTGTAATTCATTAGAGATTTGTTTGAAGAAATATAAATATATTGTTTTGAGTTATTCAAACACTAAATAGTGAAGACTCATCTAAGAAAGAGTCTGTTAAATAAGAACTTGTAAGAAAATGTCATAAAGCAAAGAGTGATGCAGGATTACTGCTACTACTACAAGTCATATTTAATACATTTTTCATAATATAAACATTGGTTTGGTATTTTTTGAGCTGAGATGGCAACACTGGCCCAAAATGTGATGGTAAGAATGGACAGCTACTACCAATGTGATGCCCAGATAGCAGGATAACACCCACTGATGTCAAGATGGCTAGCACTGATGGAGTGTGAATCCCAGATCTGCAAGCCAGGTGCAAACTACTACCAAGAAAGCACACACTAGTTTGTTTCCATAACTAGTTTACAATGTACAAGGACCCAAGAGCATAAAAGAAAAATGCACTTCCAACCCATACACTATCAGACTGGACTGTGCAGTGACCCCTTATGGAGATGAGTCTTTATCTAAGCATTTCAAGAAGCCCCACTCTCACTGCTCTCTCTGTAAACCAGTATGTTCTTGTGTACCTTTATCCATGGTAACTACCTTTCACACAAAGTATTTTCACACACACACACACACACACACACACACACACACACACACACACACACACACACACACACACACACACGTGCACATGAGTGCACAACTCCCAGGCATGGCCGACAGAATTTTCCAATTCCCCACAGCCTTCCTCCAGTCAAAGACTTCCAGTTACCTGCTGCTCTTAAATCAAGTCAAATATGAAATGCACCAGTTAGTATTTCCTTCACTGTTTTTTTTAATTTCTCCAAGTCTTTTGGGTTTCTAATATCACGACAGGAATGGACCCCATTCCTAAGCCAAAGTACGATTAAAGTTCATGAAATTAGTATTGTTTCAGTCTTTGATGTCAGCCAGTAGTGCTCTTCGCAGCACCTGCAATGTGCCCAGTAATGACTCCTTCTCCAATTCGTATGGAGTTACATGTATTGGTAACATATCTAAATACGATTGTAGACGTTTCTTTATAAGACCTGTTGCTCCTACTAGCATTGGAACTGTCTGGGTATCTTTCTTCCATATTGCTTTTGTTTTTGCCTGCAAATCCTGATATTTTATGACTGTGTCTCTCTCTAATGCAGGACACTGTAGTCACTGGGTGTGGCAATTTCAATGATCAATGCTACTCTTGTCTTCTTTTCTTGGACCACTATATCTGGTTTTCTAGCATCTGTATTTTGAACTGTGGGTAATGGGTGATCCCATGTGATGTAACTTCTTCATTTTCTGTGATGCTTTGTGGCTCATGTTTCCAGTGTTTTTCAGCCACTTCAGTATCATATGTTTGCACAATCACCACATTAATATGCCTTTCAGTATTACAGTCCTTCTGCCATTAGTATGCCGTAACCAGCAATGAGGTGTGCAACTGTTTGCAATTCAGTTTTACATAACCTACATTTGTCTGTTTCTCCCACATGTTCAATGGAATTGTAAACCAACATGTACACAACCCACTATCTTAGGCTGCCAGTATTCACTGGTAGTAAGTATTAAGCAGTGTAGTGGGAGATGTACACCATACTACTACCATTGTATCAGATAAATAAATGTGCATACATATAATAAATAAATGCCAGACACGTGAGCTTAAAGATCAATAAATAAACTTTACTTAAAAAATAAAGAAAATAGTGTATGTACAGAGTTAAATATATACAACTTGGCACATACAGGGAAGCAAAGCAAAGCAAAAGGCAGTAAAAATAGACTGGAAGCATACAAAATAACCTAAGCTCCTGAAATCTTAGTTCCCTGACTACAGCTAACTACAGAAATACCGATCTTGGATAAATTAATTACTAGTACTTTCAGAAAGTTCCATACAAATAAGATGAAATTAACATTTCTTAGGATCTCTTCTTCATACCCAAGAATTATTTGCTCCCCCCAAGCTCCCCAATGTCCATCATCATCATCCTGTTCCTGGAGAAAACAATTAGCTAGACTAGTTCTTCTATCCATCATATCAACCATATGGGCTGCAAATGTACAATCACATCTGCTTCCTTTGAATTCTGAATTCACTCTGGTATCTCAATGAGAAAACATTTCGGAAACTGCATCCCAAAAGTAGAACCGTTCCTGGTCATTCATCTTTTGTTGTTACACTAAGAAGAGGAGCCAGCATGAGTGGATATCTAACACATTTCAAAGGTGGTCCTTGTTTTTTGATATTCAGAAAGAAAAATGACAAACAGTCCTCTAGCTATGAGAACAACACTCTAATGATTGTAGATGAAACAAAGAGAACAAAAAAATGCATTACATTTTTCATTGTTTTATTTCATGTGGTGTTACCCCTAGATTCACAACTGCTTTAATTTTATTCTGTCATTACTCAAATTCAAAAGCGAAAGTAAACTTTATTGTCATTTAGCCTACACAAGTTCAGTCTAAATGAAATTGTGTTCAACAGGCTCAACATAAGAAGGCATATACATACATACAATAACACATACAAGTGACATATATTCATCATTTCACATTAGACAGGTAATTCTATTACATATTACCACAGTTTACCTTATCTGTAATTTTCAGCAGCTGAATGATTTCTTATTGCACAAGTTCCTATTGCAATGTGTGTTTCTCACATGAATAAGAGAATCTTATTGCACATTCATTGCCATCTATGTATCATTTACATTTAGAGTCTGAACTGTCTCTCATTTATTTGCACCAAAAGAGTTGACTGTCCCATATCTTGTCAGTGTCTGGCTTTCCTGAGATTATTGCCAGAGTTCAAAAGTCTTACCACCTGAGGGAAGAAGCTGTTTCTGAACCTAGACATTTTACAGTGCACGCTACGGTATCTTCTGCCGGATGACAAGCATGTGAACAGTTCATAAGCAAGGTGTGTAGGATCATTGATTATTTATGTAGCTCTCTTGTGACATTGTGCTGTGTATAACTCCTGTAGTGTTGGAGTTGTGGAGCCTGTTATCTTCTGTCTGCCACTTTCACTATCCTTTGTAGGGCTTTTTGGTCCGAAACTGAGTAGCTCCTGTACCACACTGAAAAGTTACACATTAGGATACTCCCTATGGTACCCCTATAGAAGGTGGAGAGGATAGGGGATGGTAGAATCACTTTCCTCAGTCTCCTCAGTAAATGCAGACATTGATGAGCCTTCTTTACTATATGGCTGGTATTAATTGACCAAGATAGATCCTCTGCAATGCTAACTCCCAGGAATTTTGTGCTGTTTACTTTCATCTTGCAGTTAATCATGAGAGGAGGAGGACCTGGTTGTGTTTTCCTGAAGCCCATTACGATCTCCTTTGCTTTATTGACATTAAGTTCAAGGTTGTACTTGGCATACCTGTCAATCAGCGAGCCCACTTCCTCCCTGTAGTCTTCTTCATCTCCTTTACTGAAGAGGCCCATGACTGTAATGTCATCCGGAAACTTGATGATGTAGTTGGTGTTGAATCTAGCTTTACAGTCAGGGGTTAGTACAGTAAACTGTAGTGGACTCAACACACAGCCTTGAGGTACTCCTGTGTTGATTGTGATGCTTTCCAAAGAGTTATTGCCCAGACATGCCCTTTGAGGTCTTTCAGTCAAGAAGTCCAGGATCCAGTTGCACATATGGACAATGATACTTAGATGAACAAGTTTTTCAATTAGCTGTTGTGGCCATTACCCTTGGCCTCTCAGTTTTCATAAACAGTGGGGTAAGTTTCCAGAGAGGTATGTGCTGCCCTATAGGGCAAATAAACAGGTAATAGCTGACATATCTTGGAAATGTGTTCAAGGTTATGGTCTGTGTTTCTTTTATCTATGAAAATATAACATCTTTTTGGCTCACCCCCATGCAAGACTGGGGAGAAAAGGTGCTTGGTGGCAATAAACACTTGTCAACAGTGACGTAAAAAGGTTGGCATGAATGTTGAACATGACATGGCACCAACTTGTGGGGTCACTGAACCTTTTAAAAAACAGTTTGACAGTTTGTATAATGTTAAGTAATTTCAACTGCAACTGCTTATAGACGGCTTGTTTACTGTCAAGTTTTTACAGGTTGTCTACCTTAAAATAGAACAGTTTGGCAGACAGCTGTATATAAATGATTATGATCATTTAGTGAACTATCAAACTGTTCTTTGTTTATTTGACAGTTTATGAGCTATCAATATGGGGATAAAATTGGTCACTCACTTATAAACAGTGTAAAAGGGGTGCCAAATTGTTGTATTGCCCAGAATGCATTCCCTGTAAGTAATCTGCTGAGCTGATTCATGCTTCGCAGTATGAAAGGGCAGATGGGAGGTTCAGTAGCCAGATAGTGGATTGCAGAGGTGTAGAGGTGATCTATTCATTGCATATAACACTGCTAAATGAAAAGCATGCCATTGTAGAAAATGTACACTGGAGGCACGATTAAAAGATGAAAGGAACTGTGGTGTTGTGGCATGAGGATACACTTAACAGCTGGGACACATATATTACCTTAAAAAGAGAGGTGAAAGGAGCACAGACTGTGGGTATACCACATTTTATGGGACAAGCAGGACAGAGGAATGGAAACCGCAGGGTAGAGCAGGAATAAAAAGCAAGAATGAAAGTGAGTAGCAGGACAATTTAATAGAGTCTTATGTAGAAAAACAAAAAGTCACTGGACCACCAGGCTGATAAAATACAGACTGTTTATTAAAACAAAAAGCAGCAGGTAAGTGCTTTTGGGTTTTAGGCCTTCATCAGACAATGCATCTTACATTGAGGCTCATTTTTAAATAAGCAATGGCTAATCCTCTTTCAGTATTGGACCCTTCTCCTCTTTAGAGTGGGTTTAATGGGAATAACCCCATTCAAACCAGGGGCTCTGTCTGCTCTTAACTCAGTGAATCATTTAGTCTCATTGTACTGTTAATTTTATTATATCACCAGCTCTAGCAGTTAACCAAACTACCTGCGATACCATAAAAACAAACGTATGACCAGTATTCACTCTAATATGTCTATATAATGCATTGTGGACATTTTTTAACCATATAGCTGGCAAATGTTTCAGAATTCTATCTTTCAGCCGGCAGTTCATCTTGCCCACATAGAATGAGCAGCAATCTTTGCACTGGGCCAAATATATAACATCACATATCTGGCAATCAGCATAATGAGATAAAAAGTAACTGCTGCCTGTAATGGGGTGAATAAACAGATTATATTTTATAATAAATGGGCAAGGCTTACAGTGTCTGCATGGAAAGGTGCCCTGATGACAAAATGATACTTTCTTAATCATAATCTGTTCATTGCATAGGTCCTTCAGATTCCTATTGCACTTGAAGCCAAAGAAAGGCTGACTTCCAATCATATTTTTAAGTTTCTCATCAGTTAGTAAGATCTTCTAATTCTGTTGTATGATGTTGCACACTCCCCCTATATTGTTACTATATTTCAACATAACATGTAATTTATCATTCCTAGATGAATTCTGTTGTTGATTATTATTAATTATTGTATTAATAATCAGAGAACCATGGCCTAGCTTTCGATGGCCTGTCTTTGCTACTATCATCCATCACTCAACCTCCTTCTTATAACCGGTTTTGTTAAAGTTATTAACTAGACTTTTCGATTCTCTCCTGAATCATTCATCATCAGTGTATAGTCTGGATGTTCTATATTCTTGTCCCTTTAAAATATTCTCAAATAAATGTCTGAGATTCATGCTATCAAAAGCCAAGAGTCTGTTTCTCCATCAGTCTTTTCTATGCAAAGCTGTCTCTATAAACTCCTCCCTATTCTTCATCAGACCCACATCCAAAAAATCAATGGAAGTATCAGAACATGATACACTAAACCTTAAAAAATCTGTAGTGGACTCGAGATAAGCAATAAACATATATAATTCATCCTGGGCACCTTTCCATAGCAGAAACACATCACCCACAAATCTTGCATAATACCCCAAATGTTCCTTCCAGCAATGTGTGGTGTTAAAAATCACCCTGTCTTCCCAGTACACTAAGACCAGGTTTGCATATGAGTTTGCACAGGGCGTACCCATAGCAATACCTTTCTTCTGCTGATAGCATCCATGAAACATAAAAACATTATTATTCAATATACAATTAAATAAAATACAAATAGTATTCAAAGTATTATGGTCTAAGGTTGCATCCTGGCTTAAAAAAGACTCAATAACTGCCAGTCCATACTCCCCTGTAATAACAGTGAACAAATTATTTATGTCCAGAGTTACAAATAAATAGTTATCACAATCAATTTCAGTCTTGACATATACATAAAACGATTGTAAAAAAATGTGCTGTGTCCTTCAAGATTTTCGGGACAGATATCAGTACCTTTTTTAGTTTAGCCTCAATATAAGATGCATTGTCTGCTGAAGGGGTAAAACCCGAAAGTGCTTACCTGCTTTTATGTTGTGTTTTAATAAATGTTCTGTATTTTATCAGCCTGGTGATCCAGTGACTTTTTGTTTTTTTATGTAAGTTGGTTGGTGAACTGGACTTTTGCTGCAGAGGTTCTTATATCCTATACTGTACATGAATTTAACAGAGACATGAGTGAATGCTACTTCACAGAGAAAGAACAGCTGTAAAATGAATTACATTATGATTACATGAAGGACTGATTCTGTGTAAGCTTGCAAAAGACTTTTAAATATGATTGGGACAGACAAAGTCAGAACAGGTTAAGTGGATGAGAGAGACAACTATACAGTCACTAATCCACTTATCACTGACATTCATCTTACCATCTGTTTTCTAAACTGTTTGACCTAATAAGGATTGTGGTAATAGCAAGTTGAGCATAGTAGACTAGACTTTACTTTCTCTGGCAACAATTTCCATCTTATCATTCAGGGTCATAAGCAGGCTGAGTCATGTAATCTCTCCAGCATGCCATGGGTCAATCTCAGGATGTTCTGACAGTAAACCATATTTGGCATAGTTCCAACATCAGACATTCAGTGGACAACTTTACTAGGTACCCCAGCCACATCAATGTACTCTTCAAAACCTAGAGGAGAAATGTCTGTCCTCTTTAGTTAATAAGTATTGTCCAGCTCCTCATTCTGTCTTGGAGGGTAAGCCCAATAACCCCACAGACGATCTTCGTTTCGATCATTTGTATCCTTGATCTCAGATCTCCTCTTGTCTGTTACTACCCGAAGCAACATTACCATAGTTTAAAACAGAAATATGGATTGATCAGTAAACCGAGTGTTTATTCCTTTAAAAAAGTTCTTTGCTCAACACAACAGTCTGATAGATACAATAATGCCCCCACTGCACCTGTCTGGTGGTCAGTCACCCAGTGCCCTATACACAAGATTATGAAGATGACCACAAAATACTGATGCTCTTCTACTTAAGATAGCTGCTCCTTTCTCACATACAAATGTCCACTCATATCCATGGGACAACCATTATTCTCACATACAGCTGTCCACTCATAAACGTGGGACAGCCATTATTCTCACATACAGATGTCCACTCATATCCAAGGAACAGCCATCATTCTCAAATACAGATGTCCACTCATATCCATGGGACAGCCGTTATTCTCACATACAGCTGTCCACTCATAACCACGGGACAGCCATTATTCTCACATACAGGTGTCCACTCATAACCATGGGACAGCTATTATTCTCACATACAGGTGTCCACCGACAACCACGGGACAGCTATTATTCTCACTTGCAAGTACTCATATTATTTCCATTTCCTTCACATTCCACAACAAACTGCATTAATGCATGCCAAACATCATAGCTACTTGGGACATAGGTTACCACATTGTCTGCAAACAAAAAAAAATGCAAACTCCATATCCTCAGATGGATATGTTCCAAAGCTCTGCTGCATATTCATAACCTTTCCATGGAAATCACAGATAATTTGGGATGTATTGCATACCATTTGTGTAGGCCTAGACCTTCTTTGAGCATATTTGACTTAATGCTAAAAAAGAAAACACAACTCTCGATGTGCAAATACAGGGACAGAATGGTAAAAGGCAGCATTTGAATTGGCACAAACATTGTCCATATCTACAAAACACATGGAATACAGTTATTTGCAGTTATAACTTATCCTGGCTCCATTCTAAAAGTCTTACAGTAACTGTCAAATGTGTGATAATTTAGCCATTACAAAGTAAAAACAAGCACATTGGAAATCTGTTATTGCTTTAGTAGTCATAACTCGATTATTCTGAACACAACTTTGTTGTTGTTTGTTAATGCATACAATACTTTCCCTAAAAATTAAAATGTTTAGGCATATCCAGAATAAGTTAACTGTCTAATATGTAGCAAACCTAATTTTTATTATAAATGTTATACAGGAATCCCATATATTGTGTAGTAGTGTTAGGAGAGAAACAATTTCTGAATTACAGCATCCTAAAAATCTACTCAACAGATGTGTAAAACACTGATTTTTAAACTTGCTGTTTAACAGATTGGCACTCTGATTACTTGATTTACTGGCATAAATGTGATTAAATGCAGTGAGATCTAATTACATATACAATACTGGCAGTGATGTAACTCAATAAAGAGGCTTCATTGTGAATAAGAAAGTAATAGTTAGCCAAATTAAGCAAAACAGATAACCAGCTAACAGAATGCTAATGAAAAATCTGGTTAGAAAACAGATGCATACAGAAATTCAGATGGCACACTTGATATATGACTGTGTTTAATAAATGAGGCAAAACAATAATAAGACATCTTAGATGAAATGAAATTGTTTGGCTACTCAATGATGTAATTTATTGACTGACTTTCCAGATGTGAGTATAAATAAAACAAAAACAAGTTAGTTTAAAATGATGGTATAAACTGAACAGTAGATGGGAATATTCCATGAACTAGCTACAGACTGAATAACAACATAACTTAGAAGTAGTCGGGCACATTTGACAAAATGTAATATGATGGTTACTTCTCACTTGAGTGACACATGTTTGGTACAACACCACCACATTTATTTTCTTTGACAGGGAAGATTTTGGGCTGTTAAGTTCATCAGATATTTTGTGATCCAATAGTAATTGGAAAATTAACTTGTGATGTTATCTGTCCATACAGGTTACCTTTGATATTTCTCTTTCTCTTGAGCTGTCACATCCTGCTGGTACAATGTCTGATAGCATGGAACAACATAGTCCAAAGACATATTCCTGGTTCTTGACAAGGTAGAGACAAAATAGAATGATCCTGATCTGGAATCCCACTGTTAGTTAGACTGGATATCATAGGTATGTAATAACACTGATATTTTCCAAATGTTTTTGTTTTTGCCATACTATTTACATGGTGCACTTTTCACATGAGCTGGTGGGACAAGTTTTACAAATACTCTACCTGGTTAAGAGATGTAATGAATTAAGGAATGAATACTATTTACTGGACATAGAATGCACAATAAGTTTGATAAAGCCATATTTTATATTATAGATATTAAACAAAGCAATCACATTATAAACTACATTGAAGTGTACTGTGATGGCTGGATTGTCAGTTTGACATCCACAAATCACTGTGAATAACATATCATAAAGCAGCAGATATAAAAGGTTATCAATACATATTAGCTATATCTTTACTATTGTGTCAGATATATTTCCTATTT
Organism: Protopterus annectens; assembly: GCF_019279795.1. Classification (NCBI taxonomy): domain Eukaryota; kingdom Metazoa; phylum Chordata; order Ceratodontiformes; family Protopteridae; genus Protopterus; species Protopterus annectens. The sequence continues at coordinate 1,235,344,158 of NC_056739.1, forward strand.
TGTTTAAAATGTTTAAGCTGCAACTTCAGCACATTTTTATAAATATAACCCAAATGTTTAACCAGTGGCATTAACTGTTGCATAGAGATACTTTGTTTATATTTGTGCTATTATCAGCTACACAGCAGCGAGCAAGCCATGTTTTATAACAACTGTATTACACTTAAAATTTACATTTTTTGCTTTAGTTATTGACCAGAAGAGGCCACCAAAACCTGCCTTTCCAAATTGTAAGACATTTATTCAGTTTTCTGACATATCACACATACAATCTTATTTAACAAAAATATATTGACATCTAGGTCTTACCAGGAAATAAGTTAAACAATTTAGGCAGAGATTAATCCAGCACTAGGTGACCTAGGCAGCTGCTTAGGGCCCGTAATGGCTGGCAGAGCCTGTCTTCACTATATATATATATATATATATATATATATATATATATATATATATATATAAAAAATCTTATTTAAATTAAAAGAAAATTAAAAAAAAAAAGAAAAACAAGCACAGCACAGGACCTCATGGGAGAAGTTACATACGAACAGGACAACAAGCACAGAAATGTCAGTGTTAGGATGTTGATGAACGTCTGGGCAAGCACAGAAACCATGGGGGATTTGTGATGGAAATCATGGCAGATCTGAGTGATGCCGAGCACTATCCCAGCTAACCCTGATCCCGATTCAAAGCAAGCCAGATGGGATAGATTTAAGTGATGCAGATTACTGTTCCTGGGAGCCCCGATCTAGAGAAATGGTGCACAGTGCGTGCGCAGCACAGCTGCAGCTAGGTTAGTGTGACTGATAAGTGCCGCGTCAATGCAGACGTAAGTCCTGTTATTGTCGTACTACCACAGGACTGTGTAGAGCTGTGCATTGTAGAAGACTTGGTATTATGCACCTGAATATTCTGCTCTGCCATTTGTTACTTTTCTTGGTTGAGACCAAAAAAGAAAGAATTTTTGGATCATCCAACCCACCTTTTCATTGGATCAAATGAGCAGAATTCTAGAGAGCCCCTATTACTCTATTAAATTAGTTTCTTTAACTTGCACATGCCCAAAACCTGTACCTTGATTACAGGAGACAAGAGCCTTAATCCTCTATACCAACTACCAGAACTGTATAGTTACAGTTAGTTGTTGGAGTGGGTTAAAATGTGCTGAGATGGGTAGTTTTGTCATTTATTGGTTCATACATTTTGTTTTACTGCTTAATGGAAAAAAGTATTCAAAACTACAAGTTTAAAATGCGTACAAATAAATGTTGCTGAATTTAACAAGAAATAATTTCTATCAGGAAGGTGACTCAGATGACACATGCATTTATGCATGGTCCTAAAAATGTATGCAAGGGAATCCATGGTTTGAAAACAGTCCAGTGACCAAGGGACACTTACTCCACCACCCACTGGGTACAATATCAAAGAATGTGCATTTCAATGCATTTTCAAATAATGCAAGTTTGAGTTTCAGTGCAATAATATAATCAGTCACTTACGCGTATACACACATAAGTGCATGCATATTAATTTCAGCAATCTACAACAGTATAACTGCAAATGCTGTTGCACCCATACACATACTAAAACACCCCCATCACTACCTTTCCAGTAAACTGCCTGAAGCTTACCTGCAACATGATCTCTCCTTTTAAAAGTAATGAGTGAATGCACATTTTGATCATTATTAACATGGCTGGCCATTCTAATTTACATACCCAAGTGAGTCTCTGAATTGCTTGTGTGTGTAAATCCCTTACTACAGGCATTTCCAGGGGATCCAAATGGCTAATTAGCATAGTTTCCCCCCATGGAGATCTTCATTAGCATTTAGCATGGTTGAAGAGACAGCCTAGATGGTGATTCAGCTATGTAGAATCACTGTAATAGGCCTGTCTATCAACAGGAAAATGTTATGTTACCACCAGTGTTTTTGTTGCCCTTGTTAGGACATTCTGCTTATAGTGGCCCTTTTTGAATCCCATCCTATATCTGCTTAGCAATATGTTTGCCAACAGATTTTTGTGCATCAGCCCTTAACTTGTTTGTAACATTTTTATGTTTGATTTTGTATTTTTATAAATAACATCTACCAGTTTAGTTATATGGTGTGGATAACACTGCCCAAAAAGAAGCTTTTGGGAGTTACTTAGAAGCTTTGCGTATTTCCATTGTTTATACTATTGTTTGCATAGTGTTTTTAGGAGGAGTATAACTTCTTTAAAAGAAGGTCAATGCTTGTATCTAATTTTAATTTAGTTGAGAGAAACAAATTACACAGACAACTGCAATAATATTTTAAGAAAAATATTTACCATAATTGCACACAGATTAACCTCATATACTTTATATATTTGAATAATGTATTTTATTATACAGATTTTAATTTGTATGACTCAACGTGTTTGCCAAAAGATGGACTTTAGACATTCACTTCTTGATATCTAGCTAAAAATGCACTCAGCTTTTCACAAGGGCTCTCAGTATTTGGCTCTGGAACAAGTATTTGGCTGCCATTAAAGCTAAGGTTTAATGACGACACATGATCCCAAATGTCAATAACATAGTCCCAAATGTCATTGTCTGACTACGATATTATAGTTTTACATGTATAAAGCTAAGGTCAAATGATAGAACATGCCCCCCAAATGTCATTGTCTGAATGCCATATTATAGGTTTATGCGTATAAAGCTAGGGACTAATGACAGAACATAGCACCATATGACGTTGTCTGAGTGCCATGTTATAGGTTTATATGTATAAGGATAGAGCCTAGTGACTGAACATACCCTCAAATGTTGTCCTTTTGAGTGTTGTATTATATATTTATATGTATGAAGCTAGAGTATGGTGACAGAACATACCCCAAATGTTGTCTTCTGAGTGCCATATTACAGGTTTATATGTATGAAATTATTCTATGAATTACAATATGAAATTGATATGGGATATGCAAATAATCACTGGCTTTTGTATTTTGTGTAAAAGAAAAATGAGAAATCAAATAAATTATCTCAGTTGTCTCTATTGTAGTTATCTCAACCAAGTGCAAATACTTTGTAGACATACTGGATTGGAGTTTGAGGGTCAGAGCCAATCAGGACTTTGTTGAGGTACAGTCTGTCTGTTAGTATTGCCACTGTAGAGTGGCATGGTAGGCAATCAATACAAGTTCTCTACCTAAGAAATAGTATTTTAGGATGGTGCGGGCCCATTATATGGCAAGGTATTCTCTTTTTATAGCTGAACAACGTATCTTATCATCACTTAGTTTTCTACTGTTATAGTCATCATTCCAGTTTAATGCAGGGGATTGTTGAGGGCCACATCTTTCATAGTTCTGGCCAGGTAGGCTGTTGCTTATCTTTGATGGGGTCTAAGGAATTTGCCTAGAGAATGTTGGAGGTGATCCATGGTGACTGAAAGACAGTACTTTATACTGGAGGAGCTGTTTTTTCCCCATAGCTACTGGAATTTGTCAGTAGCCTTTGGCCAAGTCTAAATTTCAAAAAAAAAAAAAAAAATAGCCTTGCACAGTTTTTTTTTTTCAGTTTATCCACTCAGGAAATAGGATATTAATCAAATTTAAATATGCTATTTAACTTTCTGAACTCCCTGCAAAGCCTTCTAGACACATAAGATTAGAGACCAATGCTATTACAAAGGAACTGTTCCACTCACTTTGTGATTGTTCTATGACTCAAAGTTTGAGCAGTTTCTGCACATTTTTTAACTACCTGACTGCGATCTGGTAGTAGTTGACATGGTTTCACGTGTACTTTCTCAGCAGGCACAAGTTATATGTTGTTCTGGATTAATCTGGTTCTGCCAGTCAACTCTGAAAGTATGTCTTTATTTCTCAGTATGAATTCCCCTACTACGTGTTTCTGAGACACTGATAATGTATCTGTTTTTATTTCACGACATGCTGTAAGGACTGTAAGTTACTACAGAAATTGCACGTTCTCACCAAGGCTTCAGAATACTTATGTTGTACAACTGCTCTCATTTCCCTTTTTGTTTTGGTTGTTTCACCCTGTAATTTGTTTAACTTTTTCTGTAGTTTCAGATGCTCCTTGCTACTTTGCAGGAAACTTGTTATCTGCAGTGGATACTAACATAAACACTTTGTCCTCTGGTTTGAATTCTTTGGATGAGAATGTTTGTTATATGCTGTCTGTTGTGTTTCCTGTGCTCTTTCCATATGATCTTTTACTATAGACATCATAGCTCTTAACTTGCCATGCAAGTAAATGTTCTGTCATGCTTTTAAAGATGCCATTTCCCTTGCCCTGTATTTCTTTTGCTATATCTCACAAGCCTTGAGAATATCTGCCATGTAGCAGCTCAAATAATGTGAATCTGTTTGAGGCTTGGTGTACTTCCCTTACAGCAAACAATAAATATGCAAGCAGATGATTCCAGTTTCTCACATCCAGTTCTCTAGCTTTTTGTAATATAGAGTTTTTTGATATCACCAATGCCCATTTGGTTCTTGTTCTTTGACCAGGTTATCTTTGATTATACTGTGAATGATATGAAGCCACTAGTTGTTAAATGTAACCGCTTTCTAATGAAAGATCTTGACCCTGTTACTTCAGGGATTGTATAACACACAGATTTAGCTGTGAAGAGAACCATGATATGATTTAAAATTTCATTTAATTCACGGAGATGTCCAAAGGATGGATCACTGATGGAGATGCACTCATACATTGTTACAGGACCTTAGGTATCAGTCAGACATCTTTCATACAAAGACATCTAATCTGTCTAAAGTGATTCCTGCAATGAAGAACCTTCTTTGCTTTCCTGGGTGTCTCATAGGCTACATGGTTGAGGATTTGTGATTACTTGGAAAGGCTTTTTCTTCATGTAATTGTGAAATAGCTATATGATTTTCACAAAGAAAGTGTATTCCTACAGGTGTGAATATAAAATAGTCTTACATTTCTCATGGCAGACATTTGTTAGTATGGGCATGAGATGAGTTTGGCAACTTTAATATCATGGAATTTATGCAGTGCTTCCCAAGTATGCATCCCACTTCTTGTGGTCTTGAGCTTTGCCCAGCAAGTCTGCTTAGGATTTCCCTGAAACTCCTAAGTCCTTTTTATCTGCAGAACTGTTTAACTATCTTTGAGGGTGGTTGTTTTTCAATCTGTTCTAAAGGAGGCATTGATCATTCACTATGGATACAGCCTACCTAGAGACTTGCCATGACATTTTTAACTTTCTTCTTATTAAGAAGATTAATGAGAATATGTGTAAATGGCTCGAAGCAGATCTTGAGCCATATGGACTGATCCATTTCTCTCTGGGCCCTGTAATCACTATAGCAGTGAAACAGTTTTAGTGCTTAATGGCTTTCTAGTGGAATAGGATCAAAACAATTAATCTATACCGGTTTGTGATTTAACTGCCACCATCTTCATGGCTGACCAACTGATACTTCTGGAAGACTTGAATATCTACCATTAAATTTATGGTAATGTTCTTGATTGGTTTATTACCTACCTGTCAGGGTGCTCTCAAAGGTTGGTATATGAAATGAATTCTTTGTCAACCTACCATCTGAGCTGTGGGATCCCGTTACCATGTATCGTAGATCTGATTATTTTCTGCAGTATTCATGCTTTCTCTTGGTGATTTGATTAGGTAAAAGGATTTAATGTAGTTATACTTAGCACACCTTTTCCTTTCCTCAGGAGTATAAGGGATAACCTAGCTCAGCTGATTACTGCCTAGAGAGCATTCTTTTGTCAGATGTCATTTAATGACCTCAAACTGAACCTATGTAAAACTGTTCCCTTAATGTTGCATGCATTTCTTTTAAGCCCTCTATGGCTTCTGTCCTTCGCGACTGTATTTTTCATTAGTGTTACATATTAGAGTTTGTGATTGAAGTGCTTATCCCGAGAGTGATCCTTAATGAACAGTTACCTTTTTATGATCAGATTATGCTATCATTCAATCTTATTGTTGCCATCTCAGGAACATCACCCATATTGGGCATTATATTTCATGTGAGGATTTAAGAAAAGTTGTGCAGGCCTTGGCTATATCTTCTATGGACTACTGCAATGCCCTTTGTCTGGGGGTTCTGGTCACAGGCTTTGATAGGTTGCAGTGAGTGCAGAATGTAGCTGCTAGGGCCCTAACTTGTAGAAACAGACCTCTAACCCTCATAGTGCTTCCTTTGCACTAACTTCCTGTTGAGTATTGTGTTATCTCTGAAGTCCTTGTTATTGTGCTCAGATCCCTTTGTGAACTTTGTTCTACCTATATTAAAGAGTTTTTTAGGGAGGTTCTATTGGCCATCTCAATAATTCTTGTTATCTGTCATAAAGGTGCTCTGAATTCTTATTTGTATACTTCACTCTTTTGTATTTAGGTTATTTGCCTTCTATGCTGCATACATATGTGACTTGCTACAGTGGCAGGTTCACCTATGTGACTTCCTACAGTGGCAGGTTCATCTATGTGACTTGCTACAGAGGCAGGTTCACCTATGTGAATTGCTGCAGCGGCAGGTTCACCTGTGCGAACTGCTACAGTGGCAGTTTCATCAGTGGAACTCTTGTACTATTTTAGGACACACCTTAAAATATATTTCTTCTATAGATCATTTTGGATCACTCCTACTTTTTAAATTCTGAATTCATGGTTTTAATTACAAATTTTAATTTCATAGTTTGTTTTTTCTTCAGTTCCTGTAATTATCCTTATTTTATATATCTTGTGATGTCATTAGCTGTAAACTTTTGGATATTTCCTTCGTGTACTTAATTATATTTGTTATTGCATTAATTTGGGACATACTGTAGTGTGCTTAATCTTAAAGGCATGTAAATAAAGATTTTTGACTGACTGAGCAATGCCCATTGTGAATGCAGGCAGGCATATACATGCACTCTACAGTGTACACTTTTTATTTACTTTTGTGCAATAAGATATACTAAAATTTACATTTTTAAAAGCAATCCTAGTATATTTAACAATGCTTTATTTTACTAAGCTATATGTTTTGTTAAAAGGGTTTTGTTTTCAGATTGCTTGGCTGGATGCCAGTGTTTATTGTGCTTAAGTCTGCCATTCCAACATTGTTTTTTTCAGTAATGGGAAGTTGTGCCACTGCCATCTAAAACAAGTGCTGCCTGAGATGGGGGGCACACTTAGGGGAGTAGGGGCTCCATTCTTTAAGTCCGTGTACAATTCAGAAAATCTTGACTATGCCTTCTACTACCCAGAGAAGATAATGTCACTATGTGATGAGCGAGCTTTGCATTTTTTATGTGGGAGTTCATACTGGACTATGTATCACTGCCTCAGCACCCCATGGAACTGGCATGCATCAAGGAACAATTGACCCATGGAACTGGCATGCATCAAGGAACTATTGATCTTGTATCAGTATCTTGAATAGTCAGTGTTACGGAATTTCTGAGCTCATATTGCTAACCATTGTTAGTGATACCTGTAACACACCTGTACTCAGTTCATCTCCATTGATTCTGTATAACTTCACCTGTAGCTGGCTAATGTGCGTACTACATGTCTTCAAGGTATATCTGTTTACTTTGCACCGCATACTCTGTCTCCACTGTACATTTCAACACTTTTCAAAATTGTTTAGCATCTTGCAAGCACCCTGGTCACACAAGTACCATTTCTTTGTTTTGTTTATTTGTTTCTTTGTTTACTAACTGGATATAGGAGCTGTTTGAGGGATCCATTTCAGTCATATCTCAACACTGCTGCCGAGGCAACATACATCGTACATGAATATGGAATTACATACATTTCATTCACGCAACAAAAATCAGAATTAAGTTGATTTCTTATCTTGATTTCCTGTCAGTAATGTTTAAAATATATATGCATAATGATTATCTGAATATTTCCTATGGAATAATAATGTAATTGATTTATTTTTATTTACAGTTATTTAATAACTTTTGAGCAAAGTGGTACCATAATTGTAACTGTAAATGAGCTTAATTAGCTGTGTAGGTGCAATATGAATCCTGAAAACCTAACCTAGGTCATTAAAGCAGTTATTTGTATGAGCTCAGTTCATACCATAAAGAAAGTACCAAGTAATACATTTTTATATGATCTTTGAATTCTGACAAGCTTAGGGTAGTGATGTTATATTTATTAATTTGTTAACCACACAAACCCAGTTAACACAAATGTCTGCTGTCAGGGATGCCCTAACAGCACTGTCTGGTTAAGTGACCTGCTTACAATCGCGCAATAAGCAAATGGAGGTTCAGGGAATCAAGCCCTGAACTATAAGAAGCAGTTCATTAATAGCTCATAGTCTTAATACTGTGCAGTAACTGCCAGATGATAGTCACTTAATGTCTTATGGAAAACGCTGCAATGACTCCATATTAGCAGCTTGAAAGAAGAGAAGGCAGCATATTTTACCTGCTGCTCTGTGTTAACACAATATAAAATAATAGTGTGCTTATTGCTTCTAGATTTCTTGGAGAGGATTAAACTGGATCGTATGGTATAAAGGCCAGATAAGTAGGTAACACCCCTTGAAGTGTAACAAGCTACACCAGTTCCAAGTCTTGTTCTAATCATATTCTGCAGTCATGTGTACTGGTATGAATCTTACCTGATGTCTTCAGCAGAAGTCCATAAGCTGGTTTATATTTTGCATTAAGTTTGATCCCTTACAGAAACATTCATGAAGCTGCAAACACCCATAATATCCAAAGATCTATCTTAGTCAGTACAGGCTTTGTGATTTAAGGGCCTCTCCTGTTTGGCATCTACTTCTCAGAAGTCCAGGCCAACACGGAGGGACTCTGGCTAACCAAATTTGCAGACGACTGCAAGCTGGGAGCCATTAATAACTCCCCAAGTGATGCAGGCATCCCACAGAAAGGCCTCACTGAGACCAATGACTGGTGTTGAATCCATGGCCTTAAGCTTAATGTTAAAAAAGGCGTTGTCATCCCCTTTGGGAAAAACTCAGTTCCCACTAATTACCACATCGATGGGAGCACACTGAACACTGATGACATTATAAGAGATCTGGGGAGACAGGTTGACAGCAACCTCTCATTCGACCACCTCATTGCCACTGTGGTCAGAAAGTCCTTCTTTGTGACACATCTCATTACCAAGGGTTTTGTATCCAGGAAGAAAGAGGTCAGCATTTCTCTCTACTCTTCCCTCATTAGACCAGTCAAAGAGTATAATGCCCTATTTGGCATGTATGTCACTAGACACCTGCAACAGCTGGGAAAGGCCACAGAAGTACCTCACGAAGAGGATCCTAGGCCTTAAACACATATCCTACATGGACAGACTCAAAAAAATCCAACTATTCTGTCTCATATCGTCTACTAAGAGGTGACCTCTGCTTGACTTACAAAGCCATGTCTGACCCAGCTCTGTTAGAAATGCTACAGTTAAAGAAATCCCAATCCCTCTGCACCACATGCTTCAGAGACCTCAACCTCATTACAACAATCAACAGAACATGCTGGAGGGACAGGTTTATAACCCAGAGACTGCCCATGCTCTGGAATATACTTCTCATACATGTCAAGCAGAGCACCTCACTGGCCCTCTTCAAGAGAAATCTTGATGAGTGGATGGGAAATAGAAAGTTCACCCTGGGGATCACTCCAGTGGCTCTACTTGATAGAGGCACTGGGAACTGTCAGGTGGCACAATGCCAGGGCACTTCTATATGCTAGGCTTGTAAATGCTCCAAGGCCATTAGCCTAGCACACAACTATGAACCTATGGATCTAAGAGAATTTATGCTTAGAATACACTGATTTATATTTTCATACCTCTGTAATACTGATATTTGAGTTTCATTTGATAACTTGTTTTATTTTATGTATTTATTTATTTTACAGTGTGTGTTACAAAGCTATAATTGCATCTTTAAAACTGGGGATCCAACACTTTTAAGACAGAATCCTTCAACTGTATATTAAATAGCTGAAAGACTCCAGTGTTCCTAACTGCTGCTTTTGTATAACTTTTTAAACAAAAATTAAGATATAGAGAATTATGACTGGGGGCTATGCTTTCAAGGTGTGTATAGGTGTCCATGTTGAGTACACAAATTAAAAAGTTATGACTGGTGACCCAATCATAATTCATTGCATGGAGCATTATTTGCTTCCTGTACTAGCAGTTACTGAAAAAGGTGTAGAAGCACTTTGCCTGTCAAACTGAAACATGCTTCTCAACTTCTTTACTTTAAAATTCTGGATAAATCCAAAATTAATGGGGACAAAAGATCAAAATGATGGGCAATTTTTAAATATATCTGTTATACACCTAAATCAACACAGCAAAATGTTTTGCATCATTATGCATTTTCTGAACAGACAGAAGTAGAAAACACTAATGTCTTTCATTTTTCATTTACTGTAATCCTCAGTGATTTAACAAAAAAATCAAAAAAGTCTTAAGGGGACAGAGCAAAAATATGAGACAAACTGATGGGCAGTTCAGATGCATGCACAGTAGGCAGAAATAAAGTGATTTTACCTTCTGCGTCTCTGCTTTGACAGTTGTCACTATCTGTTGTTAGTCCTTAGAGTGAGACCCAGACATATCAGCATTAACCTCATAAGCACTGTTGCAATTTGGTCTCATGCTAGGGAAACTGTTAACAAATGTTGTTTTTTTCCTGATATTGAAGGTTAATCTCTGTGCGCCATACACCACATGTTAGTTATTCACCATTGAAGAACACAAAACCAGACATGAGTGCACTCCTTCAGAAAATAGACTCCTGTTAACTTGGGATGAGGGATGGAAAAATTCAAAGGCAAACAATAAATGTGTTCAGTCCTCTATCTCTTTACTATATCTAATTTACTGGTGCCATACAGAAATATAACTCTTGCCTGAATAGCCACCCCCGTTATTAGCTAAATGCCATTTAAAGTCAATCATTGTGTTTGCATGCGGTGTCTAGAACATTTAACAGGTTCTGTACCATACAGAAGCACTGGTCACACCACTATTTGTACACGTTATATTTTAGCTCTTTGGCATCTTTCTTTCTTGCACTGTTCCTGATACTTTGTAACAGTTGGGTACAACCCTTCTGATTCTAGATTTGGCCTCCTCATTCAAATTTCCCTTCTTGTCAGTCACACCACCCAGACACTTGAAGCTGTTAGCCTGTCATATTATTTTATCTTATATCTCATTTTTTCAGCTGCTTCAGATTTCTGTCATTTCTGGCAATGACCACTGTCTTAATGATACTCAATTTAATCCCATATGCCTTCAGTTTTACATTCCAAACCAGTAACATTTGCTGAAGATATTGCTCAGTGCCCGCTTGTAATGCCACGTCATATGCACACAGCAGCTTTGTTGATATATTCCCTCGGATTTGTCTGTTGATGTAGTCCATCAACAATATGAACAGGAGTGGGCTCAGAACTGAATATTGATGTGTGCTTACTCCCACCAGGAGCCCTTCTGAAAGTCTAAATGCTGCTCACACTTGCATCATTGGGGTCTTGTAAACAGTATAAACTAAATCTACCAGTGTTTTCCATACTTCAAGTCATTGCAAGAACTGCCCAAACCTGATTTATTTAGGGCATTTCCATATGCTATGTTCATGTATAGCAATGTCCAGCTGGACACTTTCTTCATCTTCAGCTTATTTTCCTCTGTCTCTCTGCAAGCATTGGGTCAGTTTTACTGCATTCTGATCTTCTTTATTTTTATTTAATTGTGTTTGTTAACTGGGTAGGTGGACAGGTCTCTAAACCTGTTTCAGGAATGACCCTGAGCATACCGCACAAAATTACATAGAGGTCACATAGTTGATTTCATAGCATAACACTGCATATAAGCTCTATTAACATTTCATGGCAAAGAGTTTATAGCATTACTTACAGATTTTTTTTCCAAGTCTTAACAAAGAATACATAAAATGATTTACAAGTTACCTAATTCATTGCTGAAAAGTGTGCAGGAGTTTCTTCGGGAGTACATTCATATGTGAAATACTTTCACAGTGAGATAAGATGTATTCTGGAGTACATTCAAAATACAAAGTTTGCAGAGAGAGTCAGCATAAGTATGAGGTGAAACATGATGATAGTATGCAATTAATTCAGAAAACCATTGGAGGTGTAGTTACAGAAGCAGTGCAGGACCAAAATCTGAACTACTCATCCCTCATCTTACTTTCTACTACTCTGCATATTCAGTTACTACTCACCCTCTTCAGCACTTAAATACAGTGCAACAGGAATCTGATAACTCTGTACTGTCTACAGTTGTGAATATCGCTTTTGTTCTTTGAGATTGGTACAAGAATTCTGATTTTTCACTTACTTGGGATATGCCTTTCTCTCTGTCTTTCATGCTGTGGTGAATATTCTTAGGAGATATTTATTTCCTAATGCACCAACATCTTGATTGTATTAGCTGTGACTTCATAGGAGGCCGACACTTTCTCTGACTGCATTCTTTACAGCACTTCTTACTTTGGGGGTAGCTCCTCCTCCTTTTTTCTTCAAGTTGTACATCAAGCAGTATAGTTTCTGTAGGGTTTTCTTCATTTAATAGCTTCTTGAACTATGAGTTACAACAATGTGTCATATACATGTTTTTCCACTCAGTTTATTGTTTGTTAAATTAATGTCACCTATAACGTCATATAATATCCCACTACTTCTGCATTAGCTGTTATATAATAATGCCATTACCATGCACAACCAAAGGTACTCAGGTCAGGATGGAAAAGGGTTAGTAGACCAGCTCATTTACTCAGTTAACAAACTGAAAATAAAATAAAACAAATAGATAAATAAAGTACTCAAGTCATACTGGAAAAGGGTCAGTAGACCAGCTCATTTACTTAGTTAAACTGAAAATAAAATAAAGAGATAAATAAAGTACTCAGGTCATAATGGAAAAGGGTCAGTAGACCAGCTCATTTACCTAGTTAAACTGAAACTAAAATAAAATAAAATAAATAGCTAAATAAACATACTTTTTCCATTTGCTTTGATGACCTATAGACTTGTTGCTGTGTCTTCTATGAAGGGTGTCCTCCAGCTATCTTTTTTTTCTTTCTGTTGTTGATTTGTGACTTGATAGAGCTTCTTTAAGCCATTACTGCTGAATCACTTTCCAGAAGTTGGCCAAGGTTCTCTGATGCCTTGTCCTTTGACATCACCACTACTCTCTTAGCCTCTTTTTGGCCAGTCAGTATTCCTTCTCATCTCTTAGCCTCTTTTTAGCCAATCAGTATTCCTTCTCATCTCTTAGCCTCGTTTTAGCCAATCAGTATTCCTTCTCATCTCTTAGCCTCATTTTAGCCAATCAGTATTCCTTCTCATCTCTTAGCCTCGTTTTAGCCAGTCAGTATTCCTTCTCATCTCTTAGCCTCTTTTTAGCCAATCAGTATTCCTTCTCATCTCTTAGCCTCTTTTTAGCCAATCAGTATTCCTTCTCATCTCTTAGCCTCTTTTTAGCCAATCAGTATTCCTTCTCATCTTGGAGAATCTTGTCTATCTCCTACTTATTCCTGCTTGCTTCCTTTCTTTTGTTAATTTCCTGGACTTCTGCATTCTAAGACCAGTCCTCCTTCTTAACCTTATTTTTGTACCTGGCTTAACTGCACATCTATTCTTTCATTTTTGCACATGCTGTTTTGAGATGCCACCATTTGTTCTTATGCTTAGCCTATTTCCTCTCCTTCCTGAGGTGTTATAGCTATGAGTATTTCCATGAACTCCGGTGTTTTGCTGTAGTCAACATCCAGGTCTTCATTTTACTCTCTTGATCTTAGAGCCTTCACTGACCATTGATTGCAGCTGATGCAGCTACTGGAGATTTAAGCTTTACATCAGTCATCTCATTGGGATGACTATGCATGAGTGATTGAACCGCAGTCACATTTTCTTACTAAGAGGAAAGTTAGTAGAGATGTATGCTGGCTACGTTTTGTGATTTTGTGATGTTAGCTAATCATGTGTTGGTCATTTTTAAGCTATTTGCTATACAGAAGTCCAGAATGACCTCTCCATTATTGCTATTGTCTCAAACATGCAGACAGATTCCATCCTCATATCCAGTATTGTCTGTCCTGATATGAGCATTTAGGTCACCCATTATTAAGGCCAACTCATTTTGTCCCACTGTATCTAGGAGTCCCTGTACCTTCTGCCTCAGTGCCCCCTTTCCTTGCAATCACAACCCTTCTGCGGAGCATAAGCTGAGATCATAAAGGGTGGTCTATCTTCACACTGGAATTTACTTGGCATGAGTCTATTCATTCTTATGACATGTGCCTCTGTCTTCAGAAGACTGTTTCATTATGATTCTTATGCAATGTCTAGTCTGTCCTCCTCCAGATTAGTATACTCTGGATCACAGCCCAACATATTTGTTGCTCTGCTGTTCCACTCACATCTAGTTTCTTCCCTACCATCTTGTCAGCCATGTCAAAGCCATGTCTCATTAGTGAATTGATATTTAATATAGCATTCCTTAGTTCATTTTGGAAGGTTGATTGGGTTTGCATCCAGCTTTCACTCAATAGATCTATCCCAGCTAACCCAGTCTGGATATCTGGGCACCGGCTACTAGTAGCTTACTCATCCAAGGCTGTTGAGCTTTATGGCAGGCACACACTGGCCAATGGGAGCATGTGGCCTCTCCCACCATTAGCATGGGTTCCTGGCATAAGTCTGCATAAGCCAGGTCGACATCTGACTTAGTCACTGGAAGATGGTCATGGTCCCCATTATTTGGGTGGCATTTGTTGACATGACCATTTCATCTATAGACAATTTGATACTACTAAGTGTGGCTAGTCTTTATGTGGCATGCAACCTGCGGTCTGTTTGATGCCTTAAAGTGGTTGGTCTATGTCACGACCTACCACTGTACCAGTAATCAAGGAGCCCAAATCCTCACCACTGGTAACATGGGGAACATACACTGGGAGGATAACAGGTACACACACAGTATTTCCAGATGCAGCTCTCTGCATCAAGTGCAATTTCCCTTAAGAGCACACAGAGGCCACAGTCAGTCTGGGGCTGGTTTCTCCCTCTTTCTCCAGATCTACAATAAGACTCCCCACTGGTGCAGCTATAGAGTTGAGATCTCAGATGAGTGACCAAGACAAGACCTACCAGCACCCTCTCTGTCCAACCAGTGCTTTGTGTCCCTGCCCAAGTAGCTGACACACACAATATTTGATGTTTGATTTACACACACACACACACACACACACACACACACACACACACACACACACACACACACACACACACACACACACAGACACACCTGGGAGAGGCTGGCACCGGTTTACTAGCTATTCCTCCTTCTGTCCAGACTATAAGGTAGTTACCACTGCCACCAGTCAACTCCTTATCTGCTACTTTAAGGCTCTTAACAAAGGTTGTCCAATCTTACTGTGTAATATTAATACAAATAGTAGTTTGACCAAGAGCAAGGCTATTAGGTGGAAAGGTTTAAATATATGTAATAAATAAATAAAGAACAAGAAAAGGCTCAGTACATATTCACAGTAACATCAGAGTTCAAAACCACAGAAAGTATTTAAAGCAACAATGCAGGACAGTCTCAAATAAATAAAATATCTAAGCTAAGCTTCACTATATTCATGACTGAATCTAAGAGAATTACTATACTCTTGTTAACTTAATTAGAGCAAGGTAGATGTGTGGTGAATGGTTCTTGTCAGGTCCAAGACAGAATACAGAATGGTATGTCTCTCTAAGAGAGTTCTCAAATTAATATCTCAAATATTACTGCTGAGATAGCTTGCAGAATGACATAATTTCTTGTCATCTGACTCTATCCAAAGTATAACCCCCACTGGTGGAAGCTGACAGTATTTAGCATCTACTTGTGAAAATAAATAGACCTCAGATCGTTGGCAGATGCTGGAAGTCATAAAGCAATTACATTCCTTCATGCTTTCAGAGGTAGTAATTATTTCACTCTGAAGACAATACAGGAAGCTTCTCAGCACAGACTCGGTCTCTAGCTGCATTGAAAACTGAAAGATACCATCTTCTATGGCCTAGCCATAAAGTAATTTAATTTCAGTTATTATTCTAAAGTTAACCTCCTGTATTCCAGTTTCCACTATTTAAATATATACATTTAAACAGTTACAATAGTGCATGTACATTTTTGTTCTCTTCTGGAAGGGCACACTGTGGTTGTATATTAAGTAAAAGCATTTTATAAAATACCATTTTAACACACGTTTGTACAAACCAGTTTCATATACACATGATATGCAGCTCTAATACAGTTGTAACACAAGCATCTTATATAAATCATGTTGATATTCACAAATGGCATATAATTATTTACAAAATTCCAGCTAGCTGTGCTGGCAGTATCTGTTTTGTCATAGTCCACATGATTCTTCCCCATAATCATGCTGCTGCCCAGGACTCCTTCCATTTTCATTCTGTTGGTAGACATCTCAAGCTGAAATGGGAGGGCTGGGTCCAAACACAGTACCTTACTTCTTTAAGGCAGACATACTCAGCATGTTTCTGGTAAATGGGGTATGTGTACTCCCTCATGTTTATATTAAAACAAACTTTTCTTGCATCTTTTTGTGAGTTTCTCATTTTGTGTTTGTGTCTGAAAAGGTAACCAGTCTTTAATTCAGTAGTGAACTTTGTGAGGCAATAAAGTTCCTTCAGCATTTTGTCTGTTTTTTTGAGAAGTTAAACATAGAAGACTGTTATCACGTTTGTGATATTTGGCTTCCTTAGGAATTATTGGGCCACAACTTATCACAGCTATAACGTATCATAACAATGAGTCTCAAATTAATATGACTAATGACATCTTTTTGTCAGGCTTGTGCACAAATACACATACAGATGTGTGCACACATGTTAACAGAAACATATGTACTCTTACAGTTCACCTTTTTCCTTAGCCACCAGTTTATTTTCTGCATTCCATCTTCTGTCCTGAAAAATACCAAATTTTTCCAGTCTGCTTCTCATTTCTTTTGTTAGAAATCATGTTTCTTTCATATCTCTGTTTTAGTCTTCCTTTACCCTAAAAAGCTTCTAAATGATTAATGACATGCAGATTACTCCATAAACATTTCATAGTATATAAATATTTAGAAGGCAATACAGCATCAGCAGTTGCATTTTTCTCTGTCTAGTTTTATTTATTTGTTCATTGATTGATTGATTGATTGCCCAGGTAGGATTTTTTTCCAGATTTCTCAGAAGGTAACGAATAAGCCTACACATTTATGTCACAAACATATAACATGCATCATTAAAAATATGAGGCAGATTTATTTTTTCGACTTGCTAATTTAGCATAACTATCATTTACTATATGACGTTCCTTATTATTACAGAGTGTAAATCACTCACCATCTACATTTATTTAAGTGCTTTGAAGAAATATTTTCTTCAAATCACTGCTGCAAGAAAGTGGATGACTTCAGATTATTATTTTTACCTCAAGATTTAGTCCGTAGCTGCTAATTACTCTATATAAATCTGTTACAATTTCGTTTCTGGAGTGAGGTATCAAAAAGACAGTTGGTTACAGATCATTGATCACTTCCTTGAAAATGTCATTGCTAGAGTTTTATTGATTTATGACTATAATTAAGCTGGCTATGGATTATTGATTCTTGACTCATATAAATATATATGTATGGCTTATGAACTGACAAGTTTGAAATTGAAACTTTAAACTATTCATAATTATAGATTTAGAAGAGTAATAGAACATATCAGGGAGAGACTAACTCAAGTTTCTTCTGCTTCTAATGAAATTCCCTTCCTATTCTGGTATTTTTGCTGAACAAGAGACTCTCTCTGGGATAACAAGATAAGTGTATATCAGTCATCTGCACAGCTGGATTTGCACGACAAAAAGCACAGTATGCTAGTTAAATATTCTATCCCCCATAATGCAACATACATCAAAAATAAATTAAACCACTAATGCACATTATTAGCTAAATAAATGAAACTGAAGAAGAAAAATATCAAATGGAAATAATGTCTGCATTGTACAAAAAATAGAGAATATATTTTACACGAGTGAAAAGGCATATTTTCACCAAAGAATATATGGATTACAAATGTACAGATGTCTGTCCATACATTGTGGTTATTAAGGCACTATTTATGCTCTGCTGTTAATTTTCGAATATGTAGATGCCCTCAGAATATGTATTCTTAAGTGCAAAAAAGTAACAAAACAAATCAACCAGTTATCACTCAAAAATGGAAGCTTAATAAAAATCCATTTTAAAAACAAACATGGTGAAGCATTTTCATCAATGAGACTTCATCAGAACCGTTCTGATGATGTCTCGATGAAAATGCTTAATATAATATAGAAAGTTTTACTAGCATTTTTTTTTTTACATTCTGAGTTACTTGAGATTAAATACGGTATTTGCATCCTTTGGTTCCAGCTTTTTCATTGTTGTTTGTTTGGTCTTTGTTCTTTTGAGGAACTTTTAAGTGTGCCACTGGATCTTCATAGATATTTCTCCAAAATGTATCTTTTTCTTCTTTGGTGGGGTTTCAGTTCCTTTATATTTATCTGCATATCTTCTAAGTTTTTTCTGCTTGTGCTGATATTTGTAGTTTATTATTTGCGATAGTGCATGATAGATCCTGAACTGTTCTGATACTGCACACTGCTTTTATCACATCTATTTTTCAGAGTATTTTTGTTGATTTGTCCCATCTATACTCTTCTAGCAGTGACACTGCTTGTTTTAATTGCTTTATAGTGTTCTCTATTTGATACTTCCATGATGGTGTTTGATTTCTCCCCTTCCTTTCCCTTACTGCCCTGTGATTTTGTGATAAGACTTTATCTGTTATTAATTTAGCTGCACAATAATATAGCCTATTAAATTCTGTTCTATTGAGAAAATCTCTATTAACAGTTCTAATTACTGTGTTCATTTGTTTTATCAAACTTCTAACTTTTTGGGTTTTATTGACCTTCTGTAGTCTATTTCTTTCATTGATCTTAATATCTCTGTCCATCTGTATTAAATCAAGCAACTCTTCTGTTAGATCACTTTCTTCTAAACTAAGGGCACATTCTTTGTTCTCCATTTCCTGTGAGCATTCTATAGAAGGTTCCACAGCATGTTCCTGTGCCATATTCTCTTCAGTTTCATCCTGTGTCTTCCATTGCTCTTTCATATGGGAACTCACGGGCCTATCACTCTACAACATCGACTGTGTCAGAGTTGGCCCAGTTTCTTGTTCATTCCTTTGCTGTGCAACTCCAGCTGAACTTTTCTAATGGTTTCTTATGAAAGGCTCCAAAGTATCTTCATATGGCAACTGACCAGATGTTTTCTGCTTCACTGGTTTCTCCTTAATTTGGAAATCTATTGCTCTATGCTGTTGTGATGTTATCAAAATTCAGGTCCAGGAGGATGAGGTGCCCAAATCAAAACCAATAAATGAGAGAAAGCACCAGTAAGCTGTAGCCACCTTGAAAAAATATTTAATGAATTTCACAGCAAGCAAAGTAAAGCAAAGCATGACACACAGTAACCCTGAAACCACTACCAGTTTGTTTTCATCTCCAACTTCATCAGAGAATGCTGACAGTCCAAACCCCTCCCCATTTATACCCTTGCACATTAACAACTTACAATTTTAAAATCATGTGACATCAGTTACAACTTTAACTCTTTTTTGAGCAGGAATAAAAACTGTCCTTACTGAACAAAAAGTTCTCCTGTTTTATATTAAATAAAAACTTTCTTTTAAAACATGTAATGAATAAATAATTAAATAGAATAAAATAATAAACATGTAAAAAGCCGTGGTGGTACAGCGGTAGTGTTGTTGCCTCACAGCAAGAGGTTCTCCTGTTCGATTCTCGGCTGCAGTGCCTTCTGTGTGGAGTCTGCATGTCCTCCCTGCAGTTGAGTGACCTCCCAGAGACATGCGTGAATGGGCTTGCCTTCACTGAAGGTTTGGCATCGGGCTGGCAACTCGGCACCATAAAAATCTACTGCCAATCATTAGTGGACCAGAGTTCCACTGTGGCGACCCCTATTTAGGAAAAGCCGAAAAGACAAACAAAATAATAAATATGTAAACATTAGTTTGTTCAGCAGAGTGCATATAGAATTCATAACTTCACTGCCCTTAGTTTCAAGATAGGGGCTAGAGAGACCATGTCATTCAAACCTGGCCACTTGTTGGCTTCCAGCACCAGTTGCCAGTAAACCTCCCTATACTCCAGCATAGTTTCCCAGGAACCACCCCTACCATCTATTCCTACCTCATCCAATACAAAGAAAGTGAAGGAAGCACCTTCACAACTCAATGTGTGCTTGTATAAAGCATTTCTATTGTTACCTCTCCTAATGTCATAGAGATGTTTGTAAATTCTTCTCTTTAGACATCTTTCCATTTTATCTATGTAAAATGCTTTACATATTTTATAGGTTGCAGATCTCAGAAATATTGTGGATTTTAGTGGAGACTCCCAAGTTATTAGAGACATTGTCCAAAAGGAATGGGACAGGTTCTGTAAGTTTTCTGATTTGAACTTAAAATTTGATGTTCCATTAAAGTTCATTTTCAGAAAAGGTAGATGTATCAAAGACCTTATGGAAAACAAGCTTGGAGGTGAGTCTCTTAGAAAAGTGGGTATCTTCAAGTGTGGAGCATGTCAGCAATGTCCCTTCATTTCTGATACTTCTGAGATTATTGTTAGTAATAGGAAGAGACATATAAAATCTAAATCCTATTTTAATTGTGAAAGTAAAGGGCTTGTTTACCTTGCAACCTTCTTTGCAATATTGCACCAGTAAGACTGTTTTGTTAGATGGTTTTACCTCTGCTAGAAGGGTGTCTGAACTACAGGACTTGATTGCTTTTCATGGAGACAGGGTGTCTCTCCAATCTCCATACAAATCTAGTGAGAAGGTCCTTTGTACTTTGGATTTGCATAGACAGCTCAGATATTATTTAGAAAAGCACTTGACCTTTCATAGATCTGATCAAGTTTTTGTTTCTTTTCATTCCAGGACATTGATTTTTCTCAGATTCTAAGCAAACCATTTCCTCCGGGATTTCCAAGCTCATTTCTTTTTGCTATTCTTTTCATGGCAAGCAGTTGTCTGCTTCGGTGAGGGCTCATTCTACTAGAGCAGTGGCTTCCTCAGGGACTTTCTTCAAAGGTTTGGACACCAACTCCATCCTTGAAGCTACTACCTGGTCTTCAGTTCACACATTCACAGAACATTACAAACTGGATGCCATTTCCAAGGCCAGGGCAGGCTTTGCAAGGCTGTTCTGCATGGTTTTGTGCAGGGCTCCTCTTTGCCTTCCTTCTGCCTGCCTTCACTATAGGTTTTGTACACTGATGAATACTG
The DNA here is from genome assembly GCF_019279795.1 of Protopterus annectens. Classification (NCBI taxonomy): domain Eukaryota; kingdom Metazoa; phylum Chordata; order Ceratodontiformes; family Protopteridae; genus Protopterus; species Protopterus annectens. The sequence goes on from NC_056739.1 coordinate 1,235,365,595, forward strand.
CAATGGTGATATGGAAGGACACAGTGCAGCTGTGTAAAACCTTACCATAACAGTAAATGTCCTTCCCATGGTTGATGTATTCACTCCCTCCCTCTTCCTTTTGCATGGATAATATTTTTGTACTTGTTGAGAGGTTCCTTGCATCCTCTTCATTCCTTCCTTTTTCTGGATGTGAATGTCCTACTTTCCACTGGGGATCCTAGTTCTCATGGGGCACTTCAGTTCAGAGTTGAGAGTGTACGTACATCACCTTTATGTCCTATGCTTGCATAGGGAGCATACATCTGATGTTCAATACTTCCTAGATAATAAAGACTTTGGTATGCTGGCCGGACATTGGGCTATCCTTGGCAGGGGATCTCATAGGTGCTGAATACTGCAAGAGTGAAAAGAAGAACACCTGCTGTTACAGTAAGACTTTACACAACTGTACTTCCTTGTCCCAATAATACACTTTCAATTATAACTGGGTTAATACTTCCAGCTGCATTTTTGATGAAGGGAATAGCAAACTTGGAAGAATGTTTATGAAAAGAAATTATAAAGAATAACTTGTCTGTGATATTCTGAATTATGGAGCTAAAAGGAACCAAATATATGAAATGTATTCTCCTTTTCTGTCTTATGATAGGGTTATAGTAAACAAATATAATGTTTCACCAAATAAGAATTATGGTTTGACTTCCATTTGTATATTTGATACTTACGTATTACCGTAACCACATTCTTAACAGGAAAAATGGCTATTTTCCAAGCCATAGTCCTGCCAGTCAGTGTAGTCAAAAGTTTTTAATGACAAGAATATAATACTCTTTCTAACCACTACTTCTTTCTACCTAGCTACACGATAAATATATTTACCTTTTCTGTTTTTCTTGAGGGTAGTCGGGCGGAGAAAGATGTAAGCGTGAATGTGATAACACCCTAATGACTTTTACCCATTCGCCCATGCTACTTGTTTCAACCAACAACTTTTTAAATCCATGACATCAGTTACACAGACATTTACATTTCTGTATAGAGACGTAGATTGTCAGTTCCTAAATTTGCTGGTGAAATACCAATCTGTTATCCTTCTGTTATCCTTCATGACAATTATGTGACTGCAAACCTTTTTTTGCACCAACTAAGGTTATAACAACAGTGTGTACAATTTTTTCCCATGTCATTTTTGCCCTTCTGTGTAATTGTTTAATAAAGCAGTTAAGAACTGTCTGTAGCAACATCACAACGCTGCAAAAGTTTATAAGCTAAAAATGAAATCACTTTGGCTAAAAGCATTTACAAAAAAGCTTTTGAAATCGATTGCAATTAAGTAAGATACATACATATTCTGATATCGCCTGCTACAATTACAATAGCAGGTAATGACGCTGGACTGTGGTTGCAATAATACATAAGTACCAGATTTTTCTACTGATTCTAATAAAATATAACACTTCACTACCAATAATTGAAAGATTCTGAAAGGCAATCCAGAACCATTCAGATCTTTGGTACCCACTCTGTTTTTTATTAATAAAATAAGTTAAAGTCTAAAAAGCACTGTTGTGTGACAAAGACAACATTATTACGGAATACTTAGTTGTGGTTTCTTTAGATTTTGTTGTTACATCAGTAGTGGTCCTAATATCATCTTACCTGCTGTTGAACAAAGCCTTAACTGGAATGGGCATTTTAATTATAATTTTCAAAAAATTGTACTCCTTCCTAATTGTAGCAGGTATGCATTTTATACAGATAAAACTGAAAGATGCATTCTAAAATTTATAAATATTTAAATGCTGTTAAAAATAAAAATAGCACATATGCATTGTATAAACATTTTAAAGAATGCAATAGTGTTCCGTAGTTTGTCTTTTAAACACTAGATTGACCAAGAGTGGTAAGAGACTGTACGTCATTCATATTCATTAAAACTAAAAGAAATGCAGTGGCAAATTAAATCAAATGCTAGCACTAAACCAGATCTAAAAGGTTGTATTAGTATAAAGAAATGTTAGCATTAAACCAGAGCTAAAGGATTGTATTAATATAAAAAAAACAAATGCTAGCATTAAACCAGATGTAAAAGGTTCTATTAGTATAAAAATATGTTTAACTTGAGATGATAAAATCTGTGCAGCACTTCAGTTGTTTGCAGTTGTATTTAATTCAATATTTTACTGCCTGTTTGCAATTGTATTTTTATTTAATATTTTGACTGGTTAGTTTTATGTCTAACCAGTAAATAATTGTATTATAGTTAGTGTGAGGTAGCTGACACTCAGAGGACAAGACTTGTGCATGAAGCAAGTAAAAAAATCTTTTAATATCTGCTTATTTTTTTGTGATAATTGAATGGATCACCAAATGCTGCCTGTACAGTAATGGAATGAAGATAGGGTGATGATAAAATCATGCATCATAGTCTTGATATCATAAGCGACCCAGAATCTGCTCATAAGCAAACTATAGCATGGTGATTTCTGTTTTAAATGAAAGATGATGGATGCATTGTGTTACTGAACTTCCCACACTGTATTTATGTAAGCAGACACTATTTCTAGGAAAAATTAACATAATAAAAGTAGACAAGTTGTTCCAGCATAAGCATTATTTTGCACGCTGAATGGAAACATTAAGCATGTTTGCTGCAAATATATACTATGTATGCATTTTTTGACTTGATAAGTATGAATTTTTTCACACTTTCTTAGCCAGGGGGGTAAGAATCATTGATAGCCCTGACCCCCAAGACAGCTGTGACATGACAAGCCCCTAGAATTCCTGACAATAGCACTACATGGAAAGCTATAATGCCCATTCCATTACCAAAAGCTCACTCTCTGAAATCACTGCCATATATCTGCTGGTGATTGTTTAATAGTCCCTTTATAAGATGTCCCTGCAAGCAAAGTACCTATAGTAACTAACACTCTAGTGGTCATTTTCCCAACCTTCTGCACCCACCTACCTTACATCGTCTGTATGAATCGTTGAATTCAGCAAGCTCTTAGTCTCACAAAATAGAATAAAATCTGGAAATTTCTTTCATTTTTGTCACTCAAAAAAAAATTTAAACTGTCACAGCTGCTTTACACTGTGTCACCCTATACATTGTTTAAAAATTGTAGTAGCAATAATTGCATGATAGCTGATTATTCAAAAAAAGAGCTACATATGTGAAAGATAACTGCTGTTTCACTTTTGATGTACTCTTTGTTACAAGAATTTCAGTGAGTTTTCTTTGTGAAACTGATAAATTTGTATCAGCTTTCATGACAGACTAGTATTTAAATGCATCCCTATTTCCAGAACTGGTAACACCTGCATTTGTACAGTTATAGACTGTGCAAGGTTATCCCCACAACACGCCAGACTATTGCACACTGTCCACAGTCTAAATGTCCCTTATCAGCTGAAAATCTTCATGAAAGTCAAGACATCTTGCCCTCAATGTTAACTCATATAGGACAATCTCCATATGCACTGTCCTACAAATTGCCAAAAAAACGCCTCATACCTTCTCATGCTGTTGTATCCCACAATGGCCAAAATTCTCAATTAAAATACATAAAATGTCTGCACATATAAACAATCATAGCTTCAATGATTTTATTTATGAAATCTATTTGATAGTGTAGAGACAAATGTAGTTAATAAGTTAATATTTTCTGAGCAATATCAGTTCTGGGGGACATTAAAGGAGGACTTCGATACTGTGGCTGTTGTAAAGGTAAGACTTCTATAAAGGTATGCCAGGGGCGTCAGATACTAAGGATACTATATTTTGCCAGAAATTGCTATTTGTTATCACAGACAGAAATGGGAGAGTGCAGGTGCAGGACATGGTCAGAGATGTGGCATGGATGAGTCAGGCAGTGGCATTAATACAGAATAAGAAACTTCTTTTACATCAGATTTTACACAGGTTAAATTTTCACTGCACCATTTGATAACTGCTGCTACTTGTATTAGTATGGATTATAGTACATGAGTAGAAATGCTGTATTCCTTCTTTGTGTATCTGAAATGTAATCCATTTACTCTGTTTTATTTTGAAATGCACAGACCATTTAAACTGTTTGTAAGCTGCTACGTTTGTGGCGCTCAGAACATTTAGAGGTGAGAATGTGTATTTATTTTGTGAACTTCAATCCTAATCTTTAGGCACACTCGTCAAATAAAGAGGCAGTGTTTTTTTGGTATCTTCTTTAACTCTTTCTAGTAAAATATCTTGCCCCAGAATCACCTAGAAAAGCATGCAATAGCAGAGTCCATGTGTATGCACCAACTTGGTCCAGTATATCAACAAATAACTTCTCAGCTGCTCCACTTTGACTTCTGGTGCTATCATTAGAAAAAAGGGGAGGAAATATCAGGTCTGATCTGCTTCCAAAGAAAATAGTCACACTGCAAAATGTAGATTGCCTCCCTGACAGCTTGTATTAACTTTTAATGTACGATAGAAAAAGATCCATGTCAAAATTTTAAGTGGGTCCATAAAAGAAAATATGTTTATACAGACAATGTCATTCACAAAGCAGTTTGTCTTTTAAATAGCTTATTTACATGTTAAAGGTGAAACAGATTTGTTGTTGCAGACTTCAGATGCAGCAAGCCTGGTATAAATATTGCTTAGATTCCTATTTAGTATTTAAAAAGCGCTGAAAAGCAAAATGATGGAAATTATATTATGCTAATGTCTTAAAGGTAATTCAATTTCATGCAATGAATATCAGAAGGAAAGAATGTAATGATATAGCATGTTTGAGTTAGTATCCATTAAGTACTATAATTATTGATTTACTCTTACTACTGGTAAATATTTTGTTAACGTCTGCACAAGATAGCTTGCTAAATCCTTCACTTTAGCATGCACTCACCTGATTATGATGAAAGTGAAATCATAAGCCCTGTGATTTTGGAATATTTAATGCAACAAGGTTATGCATTAATTATTAGGACAAGCATGTATTTTATGCCGTTTCTTTAAAATATTTAACAAACAAGTTGCCTAATGTTGTTACATAAATCTTTAGTCCTTCATTTAAAAGCTGAGTAAAGTTCTGAGAACATTTAAACTGACTAGGAGTTTTCAAACAGGTAATGCTTCAGAAAAGTAAATATGCCACCTTTGATGACAGAGAGAGACTTAATTCAGTATAGTAGTTGATTCTGTCAGTGAGTCAGGAAATCTTTTCTTTCTGAAAGATGGCATGATTCCAGGATACAGGCAATAATGTAAGTCAGCACATGCCACACCTGATTCAGACACACTTGAATAGTAATGGGGAAACAAATGCAAGAGAAAAAGAAGGGTTGTAATTTTCATGGTTCCCAACTGTTGCTTCCAGAGGTTATGTAACCATGTTGTAAGTCATAATATAAACTTTTGAAATCTATTTGTTTTGAGAAATTGCATCAGCATAATAACAAACATGTAAGACATGTTCAGGGGATTCAAAAACATTGTGTGTAAAATATTTTGTCCATGGTCGAGAAGTTAGTGATTTATGCTAATAATAATCTATGGAGAGATGGATTGACCTGGTACCCAGTGGTGCATGGAGGTGCTGTGCCTAACATGTATTACACAGTCATGGACATCTTCCATGCACCCTTGTTACCTGAGTTATTTTTGAAGTGGTGGACTGACATCATCTTAAATACTAGTGCAGTTTTATCTTACAGCATATCACGAGGCTTTATTCATAATATAGTCACAGTATCAAAACATGAACCACAGTGGAAAGGAATTTGTTTCATAACATTAAATTATCTAACAATGAGTATTACTGAAGCTATGTTAATTTCTGTGTAGCTCATCATGGCATTTTAGTCCAGCATGTTATTGCTAACAATATCTATTCACATTATTTGCCCATATAGAGATGTGATTCACATGATGTATGCTGTCTTGGTTTGTCTTTTGAACTAGTGCTCATCCATACCAGGTATGGAAATGTGGTTGCCTCTGACATGCTGTGGAGATGGCAAAGTGATGTGCAGGTGACGGCTCCAAAGCATTCATGGGGGGGTACTGAGTACAGAGGTCTATCTACCCCCTTAACCACAATACTATAGTATCTTTATAGGTCTGCTGTGTCATAGTGTTGGGGATACCTGTGTGCATGAGATCTGTAATGCAAATAATGGGACATTTACTACAGCAGTAAGTGCTCTTCTGAGTACAGTCTTGTGCCAAGTTCCAAACATTTCCCTTCTGTTCCATAATAATACATATGGATGATTCTAGATTGTGTGCACCTTAGTGCTCATAACTGCAAAGCAGCATTAGTTTACATGCAATAAAAGATAATGAATCTGCTGTTGACATAAATGTGATTGGCCTCATGGTACCAAGTCACTGCTACTGTGCGTGTGTGCGTGTGTATACATGTTTACCGTAAAGTTTCTATGCACTGTACTGAGTCACTGATAATAGTTGTTAAGTTGTCATAGATAGTCAAATGCATAGAAAAGAAGGGTTGTAATTTTCATGGTTCCCAACTGTTGCTTCCAGAGGTTATGTAACTGTGTTATAAGTCATAATATAAACTTTTGAAATCTATTTGTTTTGGGGATCACGTCTTTGCAATCAGCTTTTTCCTAGCACTTATATACCCATACTTGATTTCCAGCAAGGAGGGAATGATATTCAGTCTGTAACTGAGAAAAGAAGTATAAGTTTTTATTGAAATTAAAAATATCAGAAGTTCTTTTGCAACAACAAAATAGTACATAACTGAGGTTTCTGTAAATGTAAATCCAGTTGTGAATTTAGTGGCTATTAACTTAACATAACAAGCAAAGTGTTTATTAAGTAATGGTTTGAAGTTTGTCCAAACGTTAAACATTTTGGACTGTGAAGTTTATTTGAACTTCTGGCCTTGTTTTAAAAAAGTTGTAAAACAAGCATTTTTTTTTGCTGTGAGATTAGGGTCTGATACAGATAGTGGTTTAAGGATCAACCATCTGTTAGCAAAGACTAACTTTAAAAGGTTGCTCCACTGTCTCTCAGGTCTTTAACAGACATATGTTAAAGAAATTTAGAGAGTATAACAAAACCCATTTCTCATTCCTTTATATAGTAAAAAACTATTCTAATAAAACAATAAAAAAAACACTTAATTACAGTAGCCATTTCCAATCAAGCTCTCTATTTAACCCCTTAGGGTGTAGAGTGTCAAATTTTAAAATAAACAGTGCTTCTTTCCATTGTAGTTTATTCTTCAGGCACATACCTTTCACACAATGTACTTTTTCCAAAATTGTGCCTGTTAAATTCTTACCATCACTGTTATGATATTTTTTTAAAATGAAAGCCTAAAGGGCTTTCTACCTTTTCATTTTTAATATTTCTCAGATGTTCTAAGAACCTGACTCGAAACTTTCTTTTTGATTCACCTATGTAAAATAAATTACATTCACATTTGAGTACATAAACAATACCCTCTGTGTTACAACTAAAATTACCATTCACATTAAATTTCTTTCCATTTATACAGTCAAAAGAATTTACTGATTGGTTACATATACTACAATGACCACATGCTTTAAAACCATAATCAGAAATACATTTAGTTAGACTGGCAGCAGAAAAAATAAAATAAGCATGAACTAGCATATCTTTAATACTTTTTCCACGTCTATAAGACACCATAGGTTTTTGAGGTAACAATTCACCCAAGCATGGATCTTGTAACAAATGTGTCCAATAAAACATAACAATTTCTACTAATTTCTCTGTATATGTTCCATATGTTGTAACAAAAAACATTTTATCCACTTGTTGATTATACACATTTTTATCTGATTTAGCCCTATATTTTACTTGTTTATGAATCTGATTATTAAAATTCAAATTATTTTTAGCTTGTTCTACACTTTCTAAACTATAACCTCTTTTGATAAAGTTCTGACAAGTCAACTCAATTTCTAATTCTTTTTGTTGTTCATCACTAGTTAATCTTGAAATTCGCAATAATTCATTATAGGGAAGTGCTGATATTAGGTGTGGAGGATGGCAACTAGTCCCATTAATGAAATTATTCACACCTTCAAATTTATGATGCACTGATGTTACTAACTTATTACCTCTAACATAAAAATTTACATCCAAAAATGTAACTTTATCTCCCCACTGAGCTCCATAAAACTTTATACCAAAATTATTAGTCTAGGTCATGAATAAAATTATGTACATCTAAACTACCCCCTTCACATAGAAAGATTAAATCATCTATGTAATGATAATATTCTATTACATGACTTCTAAAAAAGCACATTCTATATAGAAATTTGGTTTCAAAATAACCCATAAATAGATTTGCATATACTGGAGCAAAAACTGCTCCCATCGCTGTGCCTTTAATTTGTTGATAAAGAATTTCATTAAATTCAAAACAATTATTTTTAAGACAAAACAGTATTAAATCAACTGTATAATAAGTAAGTGGAGTTTCACCCAAATGAAATTTAAGAGCTTCCATCCCTAATTCATGTGTAATATTAGTATACAAATTTTTAACATCTACTACTATCCAGTACCTATTTTCATTCCACTGAATTTTATTAATTTTCTCCAAAAAGTCAAAGGTGTCTCTAATGTAGGAAGACAACTGCACAACCTTTGGTAAAAGTAATTCATGCAACACAATTCCTATATTATGAAGAAAATAGTTGCAAGCAGACACTATAGGACAACCCGGGGGATTATATCTATCTTTATGTAGTTTAGGAAGACAGTAAAATTTAGCCATAGTACAATTTTCTATGGAAAATTTCCTCTCTATGTCTTTTTTGGTAAAATAACCAAGTCTATACCCCCTATTTATTAGTTCATTATATGCTGACAAGGCTGTTTCATATTCCTTCCATATAGCAATTCTATATACTTCCTCATTATTTAAATTATCCCTACACATCTTATAATACTGTTCTACTGTCATTATAACTAACTTATTGCCTTTATCTGAGGGCTTAAATATAATATCTTTTCTATATCTCATTTTCGTTAAAGCCTCCCATTCATTTTTGGTTAGATTATAAGACACTTTTTCCTTTTTTTAAAAAGATCCTGCTTAGAATAATTCACTATGCTGGAAAAACATTTCACTGCCTCATTAGTAAAAGGAGGTATATAGTTACTTTTTATGCTAATCCCATCTGTCGGTAATAGACAGTAAGCATTCACAGTTTCATCATTCTCAAAAAAAGAATCACAAGAAAAAAATTCCATAGAAGTTGTCTCATTCAAAGAATCATCCATATCAACAGAATTAGTTACTTGTACATTTTTTTCTTTTGACTTTGAAAAAAAGCACAAAAGATGTAACTTTCTTACTAGCTTAAAAACATCTATTTTAAATGTATGCATATTAGAAACAACAGTAGGAATAAACTTAATGCCACAATTTAATACTGCTATTTCAGTATCTGAAAAAGAACTGCCAGTTAAATTAAAAACATACTGTTCATCTAACCTGTCATTAACACCATTAGTCTTAAGAAAGTTAATACCATCTTTTCCTTTTCCCCTGTTGATTCTGTTGTTGCCTGCCCCACGTTGTATCTGCTTGTCCCCTTTTCCGACCTCTCTCACTTGTATTGGGTCTGTTATAAAAATGTTCATACATATATTCACTTTTTTGAGCTGGAGGAAGTCAGGGAAAGTCTGCATTTTCATCCGACCATTCTCCTGAAGCTTCTGTTGCTTCAGATGAAGCAAACTAGACACCATGTTTTTTCTTTACCATTCTTTTACCAGAAAACCCACCCATGGTTTTCAGATGGTTTTTATTGGTAAAAACAGTCTCATTTGCATAATCCCTCAGATCTATCTGCAATTTGTGTATTTTTCTGTCAATCAAAGTCTCAGTTTTACTCAGTACTTTCTCATTAAGATCTTTTAACATACCCTCAAATCTAGGGACCATCAAAGAAGTGCATAAACTAGAGCACAGCTTTGCAATGTCATTTTTAATCAGTTTTTGTTTTAACAAATCTCTTTCGACTAGGATGGCCACCCATTCTGTTGTACAGCAATGTGCTGCCATCACCCATCTTTTTGCAAACTGTACATCTTCTACATTTTTTTACATCAAAGGGCGTAGATGGATTTTTGAAAGGTCTTAAGCCCTTTGGAGTAATATTCAGCTCCAGATACCTTTGTAAGCTAATAATGTTATAATGTGTTGCATTTTCTTTAAAAAGTAAACTTTCAGGTTTTTTAACAGTACCTTGTAATTCATAGGTGAATCAAAAAGAAGTTTTCGAGTCAGGTTCTTAGAACATCTGAGAAATATTAAAAATGAAAAGGTAGAAAGCCCTTTAGGCTTTCATTTTAAAAAATATCATAATAGTGATGGTAAGAATTTAACAGGCACAATTTTGGAAAAAGTACATTGTGTGAAAGGTATGTGCCTGAAGAATAAACTACAATGGAAAGAAGCACTGTTTATTTTAAAATTTGACACTCTACACCCTAAGGGGTTAAATAGAGAGCTTGATTGGAAATGGCTGCTGTAATTAAATGTTTTTTTAATTGTTTTATTAGAATAGTTTTTTACTATATAAAGGAATGAGAAATGGGTTTTGTTATACTCTGTTAAAAGGCTTATGCCGAGGCGCTGGAGAACATCAATTGTTGGTACTATAAAATAAATTCTTTGGATATACTGGCTGAGTCGTTTCCTGGACTATTTTTCCTTCTTGGTGGTTTAATATATGTTAAAGAAATAACTTTCTATACAAGGGATGTATTTGATTTTTTGTGGCAATTAAAATTTGGACAGTGGAGTGGCAAGAATACTTTAAATTGGCTACAATAGATATTTTTAGTATTTATTACTCCATGCAACTTGAACTGGGTTTGCAAGTCAGAGGCAAGCACAATATTGTTGCAGGATGATTTTTATACAACAAATATTAGAAATAGTAGCATTTTCTTTAACAAACTATTTTTTCTTTAATAGAGAGTTTTTTAGGCAAACCCAGTTTTCTGCAATGGAGGCAAGATTTACCCCTGGTTACATAAATTTGTTTATGGGTACATTTAAACAGATAGGTAATTACTGAGACTTTTTCACGGAGAAGGCGGTTTTCTATAAACATTTTGTTGATGATCTTTTTTTAGTGTTTAAAAAGGAAGGTAGGGATTTTATAAAATTCTTCAATAGACTGCAACAGATTGAGCTTGGTGCTACTTGCAATAATTCACTCTTAGAATGTTGAATTTTCAAGTCTACATATTTATACACAGGATATACAGATTTTAACTATGCTATAGAGGAATCTGACATCTTGCAATTATGTTTAAATGCCACTGTTGTACATTGTCAAAAATAATTACTTTATGGGGAATTTTTTTCACGCACATAGTTTGTCCGCAAAAGAGAAATAATTTGTGAAAGTAGCACAGGATATAGTAAATGGATTGATGAATATTGGTTATCAGAAATTTTGGAATGTTCTATTTGGGAAGTACAAAAAAGGCTTTGGAAACAATCAAAATTAACAAAATGTAATAATAAATGGAATACCTACTACACTCTTGACTATATTGGTGTGTATTTCATTATAGTCTGCACTCCCACTATAGGAACAAATCTCCTAGATCTGGTACTCACACATATGGGAGAGCACTGCACCCCCCCCCACAAAGTATGATGATAGATCACAAAGTGATCTGCATTGAAATAAAGGTAAAACTAGTCCTCCCATCTAATCACAAAAGCTTTAAGAACTTCTATAATGTACGTTACCCTCTTTTAAGAGATGGCATAGCTAGTTTTCAAGCTACCCAAATCCAGAAAACACAGAAACCTATGCAGAGAAATACACAAAAACCCTGTACTACCATATAAACAACTGCATAGAAATAACCGTACCAGACCAAAATAAACCCAGGTAAAACAGTAAAATTAATCCACCTTGGTGACCCCTGGTATTAATAGGTTGTGTAACAAAAGAAAGAAAATCCTTCTGAGTAGTAAGAGGGAATATGCACAACAGAGCAAAAATCCCTCATTAGTCTAAACAAGCAAAGGCAATCTGTAAGATACACAAGACATAGGCACAAGTCCATGCTATCCTCTTGCCCCTAGGCGACATATATTTGGTAAAATCGAGTTATATTGGTGAGGCATGTAAGGGCTCTTAAGCTGTTAGCCTAGTAATCAGCTATGAATCTATATGTTATGTTCAATTTACAGAAGAAACAAATAAGATATTGAAAAAAGTAATGGTATATTATACAATCTAAAGAAAATATGGGAGAGAGATGGAAATTCTCCTAGTATAATGAATAGAATAGTCCATATTGGACTGTTTGTGAGAATTTAAATCCATTCATCCATCCATCCTCAACCCCTTTTTCCCATTTTGCACATGGGGTCGGGGTGTCACTTCCACAGTGGCAATCATCTCAAGTCAAGGTTTACACCACCAGGTGGCTAGACCTGCCATGGTAGTTCATTTGCATCACTCACTCATGCACATACTCTCACCTACGGCCAATTTAGAGTGTCTAGTCCACCTACTGCATATCTTTGGAATGTGAGAGGAAACTGGAGCACCCAGAGGAAACCCATGTGACCACAGAGAGGACAGTCAGACTATGCACATAAGGGACCCCAGTCGAGACTTGAGCCCGAGAACCTCTTGCTGTGAGGCGACAACGCTAACCTCTGCACCACCATGGATACCCTTTTGAAAATGTAAATACCTCTTGTAAATATGTTGTAAATATGTTGATCATAGCCCTCAACATTTTATTAATGAGCCAAAATTTAAATCCATGAAATGTTTGTATTGTTTTCAGAAGGTACTTGTACATTGCCTTAAAAGCCTATGTAATTTATATTTCATAGACAAATAAAACACTTGGTGAAGTCATGTATTTTGGAACAGGAATTCTTTCCAAGACTGTATGGGAGCCATTCATTTTAAGAAACAATATATATTGGTTCTTGAAGTAGCAAGGTCCTTTGTTATGTACAGGATAAGGTATGCAGAAATTTATTATAATGCACCAGCTATATTATTACAAAAAGAAGCATGTTAATTATTAATAATGAATTATTGATGAAATACTTGGAATGTTAATGGATTTACTGAATGTGCTATTTTATTGGCTACTTCATTTTCTGACTACTACTTTCAAGAATAAATTAAGGTGATATAACATTATGTTTTAGAACCTTGTGAGGGCTAGTTCTGTTGGTTGTTGTACTTTATGTAAATAACAGGGATGTTTTAACCACTCAGTAGTGATCAGAGAAGGTTTTAGATATGTATATTTTTTCTGGTCACTTAAAGTCGTGGAAGTGTGTGTGTGTGTGTGTGTGTGTGTGTGTGTGTGTGTGTGTGTGTGTGTGTGTGTGTATTGAAACCCATAATCACCCTGCCAACAACTTATGATGATATATTGCACTTCTAGGATATTACACTTCTAGGACACCTTTCTAAGAATTCTGAATCTCCATGCCCCATAAAGAAAACTGAAACTTAAAACTTAGCGTCAATAGTCGGATGCAGTTCTAACGAAGACACTAATAAATGAAAGGAACAGACTACACCCACAATGTAAACATTAATGATAAGTGGAACAAATACATAGCTAGTCCAGCCACAGAGAATAGAAAAAGGATGTTTTTACAGCATCCAGTATAAAATTGTAAAGAACACAAGCTTTTTCTGGAATGGAATTAATTAACTCTAAGGAAGAGATGCCTCAGGTATATATATATATATATATATATATATATATATATATATATATATATATATATATATATATATATATATATATATATATATCATAAAGGAAATCAGTCAGATGAGCAAACATTACAAAATGAAAGCATGATTTTCAAAACTGGCATAGCCTCATTGCCACAAACACACACCCATAAAATTAAGCCATCTGCATGCTGTACAATCCTGTTCATTTAAAGTCATTCCCTTTAGGAATAGTCTAAATCTACTGTTCAAATTAAAACATCCTAGGATGAACCCAATGAACTTTCACCTATAACTTCAAATAAATAGCTATGTGTGCAGTTAATTGTGTTGCAGAAACTGAAGCCTGAAAGTTAAGGTACTACAACATATGTGGAGGTTATCACATTTGATGCCAATACACAAAGTGGGTTCAATATATGCACTAAACAACTATTGTCCAATAACACTAATGATTCAGTTTTCAAAAAATATGAAGAAAGCAGTGCATGAACAGCTACTGACATATCTCAATAACAATTAAATCATCTCTGATATTAGCATGGATTATTATTATGGATTATTATTGTAAGAAAGTCCTTGTATATTACACAGGTTATAAACAAAGAGATTGTGTCTAAATCTAGGGATGTTATTGTTCACCTTTACTTTAGCATTTATCTGTCCGACATGTGCAACAACTGGAACACCAACAGAGATACCTTACTAAAAGGATACAAGGCCTAAACAACATGTCCTATATGGACCTACTCAAAGCCCTGTCACTACACTCGTTAAAGTTACAGACTTCTAAAAGGTGACCAGTGTCTGGCATACAAGGCATCCTTCAACCCATTACTGATGGATTTGCTGAACACCACAAGTCAAATGACATCAGACACACTCCATCTGAAGATGTAAACCTCTTCTGCAACATCAACAGAATGGTTTGTCTTTCTCGTGTTTAGTGTTAGTGTGTTTCTCAAAGATGATACCACTACTATAAACAGATTACATAATGACATAAACAAAGTTCATCCCTGTCCATATTCAAGTACAACTTAGATCTGTGGATGGGAACCAGAAATTTTTTTTTGTTAATTATTGGGTGGGGTGGGGTGTAGAGGTAGGACTGCTATTTGTGGAGGATAGAAAAACTAGTTTTTGAAATTCCATGGTTAAGCAAATCAATAACAGAAAGTAGAGGGAGTTAAAGGACAGAAAAATAGGTATGTTAGGAGGTCAGGAAAAGGTGCATTCTTTGTTGGCTAGAGGTACTGAGGGTAATAAGTACTGCTGATTGCAGTTTACATGCTAAAGCATATTGGAACAGATCCTAGGTGAAGTTAATGAAGGAGATAAAATCCATTTGTTATAAGTATATTTGGAAGGATAAGAGGGGTAGAATCAGTAGGGAGAATGTGATAATGGCTACAAAATCTAAGAGGATATCGACTGTCATATTTTATTTATTTTATTTTTCCTTTGTTGATTGAGTTAGTCCCACTAGGCTTGTGGCCTCTTTTCAGGGGAGATCCAAGGTAGTATTTAGCCAGGGTGTAAGGAATTTCCCCTGCTTGCCATTATTGTAAGTGAGAACCACTTTGCATGAGCACTTCCTGTTTCCATTCCAGGTTCAGAGGTGGCCTGTTGAAATAGGGAACCAGGTGGAGAGAGAAGGAATTAATGGAGTGGTGAGAGAAATGGAAGAGAAAGCCAATACTGAGACCAGAGAATTCATACAGGATTCTGAGGAGATGTTTCAAAGAAATCTGTTTGATGGGGATGAGTTAATAAATGATGGGTGTATAATTACAACCCCCCCCCCCCATTTGGTAGAGTTGTAGGATGATTTACTTAAAGAAATTATGCAGAGTGAGCCAGAAAATGAAGGAGAAATTTCTTGGAGGGATATTATGGAGAAAATATGAAAGGAGGATGCAGAGACAATCCTTAAGAATAGCAGTGAGATGAAAAAGAAAACACACGCAGAGAAGGAAAAAGAAGACAAAGGGGAGTAGCAGAAAAGAAAATGGACAGGGATGAAGTGTGGGATAATTTGATTTCTCCTTTTGATGTAAAACACGAGGTAAGACCATTTATTCTTATTAAGAATGATACATTTTGTGGCATTATGTTTGAAACTTTTTGCAATGGAAAATCTTGGAGAATATGAAAAAATAAAGACTGCAACCCATTGACTCTTTATGTGATAAAAGCATTTAGCATGGAAGCAAAACAGAAAATTCATGTACAATTTCAAACACAGGTGGAAAGATCTTTGAAAGGACATTTGAAACCTAAAACTTTATATAAAGAAGTACTGGACATTGCAAATGTTTATGATAAAAGTGGTTTATGGACTGTCAAATGAGAGTGTGATAGTGTGTTAAAATATAGAAAAAAATTATACATACACCAAGTATGCTAAATGTGGAGGAGAATAAGGGTGTTGTAAAATACTGGGGGCAACCCAAAACATGTATTTTTGGGGGAAAAGAAAGACATTTGATAAGTAAAACTGCAATAAAAGAAAATGTTATATTTGTGGGGAAATGGGACATGATGCAAAAAATGTGAATTAAAAAGTTATAAATGTAAAAAAAATGGACATTTATGGATGGATTGTAAAAATGAAGGAAAAAGGAAAAAAAAAGAAATTTTAGAAGTAGTAGAAATAGTAGAATTAGATGAGAAAAAATTATAAAAAGGGCATATAAGAAGGCGCTGAAATAAGTGAAGTAGGAGATAGGAAAAGAAAAAAAGAA
>NC_056739.1:1235384569-1235534569 GCF_019279795.1 Protopterus annectens
TTTTTGGCCCATCTCGGCCGTTTAAGCATAGGGCAGCGGTGTGCAAACAAGATCGTGCCAAAAAAAAAAAAAAGTGAAAAATCATTTTTTACAGAAATCTGCATTTTGCCATTATAGTCAATGGCATGCAGAATGAAAACAATACCAGGGAATAGTAGTTGCTAAGGGGAAAGGCCCAGTGTAAGTGTGGTAACTATGGAGTAAGGCAGTTTTGTATGCAAATGAGGGGATTTTACTGAATCACAAATTTCTTCTAAGTGTCAGACTGCACCTAACCTTGTAGGTGCTTTAACACCACCATGTAGATGGGAGAAGCAGCTAACATAAAAAGGGGGTGTGTCATGCTTACTGTAAGCACATTGGAACTCAGTGGCCTGTGTTTGCCCTTAGCTAAGCACAGCTAAGGAAGGGGGTGTGTCTGAGGCTGTATTGTCTTATTCCATGAACTGAGGAGTGTGTTCACGTCCAGGGCGGGCCATTTCTGCTTAAAACTGTTTACTTTAGCTAAACAGGTATGCACGGTGCCGGGCCTAAAACAAAAAGCAGAACTGTTTACATTTGTGCACTAGGTATGCATGGCACACATCAGGGCTTAAACGGGGAGGAAATGGGAAGGAGAAACAGCAGAAGGGAGTTAATCAAGGATAACTACAATAGCTTGCAGGTGGAATGTATCAGACTCAGCCAATTACACAGGCATCAGCCCAGCACACTACTGTAAACTATGCTAACACCTTTCAGTCTGTTTTTTACCACAAACTCTACAACACTGGTGTACACATTCGGGGGAATTTTAAACTGACAAATCTAACAAAACATGTTAGGGGCTGCTGTTGCTCTGATCTATCAGCATGTGCTAGAGATTGAGGGTGGTGAGGAGGATAATGCTGACAACCAACTGAGACCAAGGAGGAGGAGGACAAGAGTGTTCAGAACCAGGGTAAACTACCAGTGTCCACATAATCTGGAGATAGTAGAGCTCTATGGGGTGGACAGGGACATACTTCAGCAACTTGTTGAGCTGTGCCGGCCTCACCTCAGACTCAGAACCAACAGAGGGGAACCCATCCTGGTGGATACCAAGGTATTTGTAGCCTTAAGAATACTAGCTACAGGTACTTTCCAAAGACTAACTGAGGATATCATGGGGGTCTCACAGGCATCTGCATCCAGGATACTCCATCAGTTCCTGCATGCCATGTGACCACATATCGCTGAGCACATTTACTTTCCCAGCACTCGTGAGGAGAGGACCAGTAATATGTGTCTCTTACACCATGTAGCAGAATACCTGGAGGTACTGGGTGCCATAGACTGCATGCACATCCACATCAAAGCACCTCCTGGTGACCAGGGTAGAGTCTACCTAAACCGCAAGGGGTTCCACTCCATCAAGTGCCAGGTCATGTGTGATGCCCAGGGCATTATCATGAATTTGTGTGCTGTCAGCCCTGGAAGCTATCACAACTCCCACATCTGGCATTTGTGACAGCTGTACTGGGCATTTGCCAGTGGGGACATCCCATTTGGCCATCTAGTGGGGGATGCTGGCTATGCCCTGGAACCATGGATGATGACACCCATCAGAAATGCACACACACCCACACAAGAATGCCATAATGAGGCACACGCACAAACCAGGATCATTATAGAGCATGTGTTTGGGATGCTCAAGTCATGGTTCCGCTGCCTTGATATATCTGGTGGAGCCTTACAGTACTCTCCAGCCACATGTGCACACATGTTCATAGTATGTGCCATGCTACAAAATATGATCCTGTGGAAACAGCTGCAGCAGGAACAAAATGGGGAAGGGCCACACAGCCCCCCACCATTGCCAAGGTCTCCACAGGCACAGAGGGACTCTGAGGAGGAACATCCTGAGCCTGCCCCTGTAGGCAGATGGAAGTGTGCCCAGTATACCCTGTCCTTGGCAAAGAGGCAACGCATAGCACATACATTGACACTGTAGGGCCTGAGGGACTGATCTCTCTCTGACTCGCATACACAGTAAAATGGATGCCAAACATCACAACACCTATACCTTACCATATATAGGCAGTGTACTGTGTGCATCCTGACATAGTCAGCTGTCAAGCACCATCCTTACAACAGCCTCAGGTGCAAGGTAAGTCAGTCTCCTTAACAAAATAAATGAATGGAGTGGAATGTTCTGATAGCATATCTATGGTATTGATTCAAGCATGCAAGGGAATGGGGTGGCTTACTGGGATAGCAGCAGACAACTGACAGCTCTGTGGTACAGGAAGTTTATCCCCAGTACTGGCCTACCCACACCATGCAGTACCACCCTAGTTGACAAATACCACTGCAGTATATGTGGTGAGCCAAATAACTGGGGGGTCATAGGTCACATGCATGGATGTCAAAGTGGGGGTCCCATACTCACCCCCAGCCTCACCCAGCAGGTCAGCTGTAGAAACTCATACAGAAATGTCTGGCTAAGGCCCCCACATGGCGACATCCATAAAATCCCCACCTACTGACTTTTACACAGTGATATCACAGCAGGTCTGGCAGTGGCAGTATGGCTTTGAAAGGTGGGAAGTCTGAAACTACAAATGTTTATGCCAGAACAATCTGACCTGTGGTCGATACTGTTATGCCTGTAGTCTCAAAGATAGGCCACACCACTATGCTAAATGGGACCAAAATGTTAAGCAAATATCAGCACAGTCTCTTCAAATGTGATTGTGTACAGGTGTGTCACCCCCTCCCATAGAAATGCAGTAACATGTCCCTAGCTTTAAGCATTATCCAGCTGTCAGCTAGAGTGATGGCTCAACATGAACAGAAAACAATTATTAGTAACACCCACAGTCAACTTACTGGTGCCATCCCAGGGTTGTCCACTGCCAGCAGCCTGGGAACATATGATCATCAGAATGCACTGCTTTGCTACAGATGGCCTGCATCTGTCACACTTGGCCTACAGGCCTGTGGCAAATGCCCATGCCTCACCCACAGTGCCCTGTTCGGGAATGTCATGGGGTCCATAACACCAACATAACTCAGTCTACAAAATGCAAAGAAAGGCCATGCTGCTAACTGCTAGGAGAAAACCTGCCAGTGTCAGAGAGCCAGAAATCTGGACAATGCCATGAATAATGGGGTGAAGAATGTCCATAGATAAGGATACCTTTGAAATACTGATCTAATAATGTTATAAAGTTTATGGAATGATTCTAGTAGCATGAATGTCTGATGGGTATGAAGTCTGAAACTGCAATGTCAACTGTCAGTAATATCTGACTTCAACCCTGAGTGACTTGCAAAGCCCTTTTCCTTGAAAAACACACTTGTTTGGGTAACCAACAAGATATATGTGATATTCTGTACAATCAGCAGGCAGGGCTAGGAGTCTAAACATGGGAATGCACTCATTGCAGGCAGTCCTAACCCTGAAAGATGATGACATGTCTGCACCCACAGAACCCTGGCCCAAATCCATGGGGAGTAACACACCCTTCCCTGATCAGTCATCCTATGCAATATCCTGACCCCAAAATATGGCCATCCAAGCAAAATGAGGTGGGCCATACATATATGTGAGACAAACACACACCTCCAGGCTGGACAAACCGTCTGACACACAAAAAACCATCCAAGTGCAGTCAACCATTGAGAATACACCTATGCAAAGTACTGGTAGCTATAGGCAAACATATCTGACCCAGGACACACCCCCAACATATCTTATCCCCTACAAATCTATCCGGAGTCTGCCTGTCACCCTGATCCTGTCTGACTTATATTGCCCAACCATGGACTGGAAATCAGACCAGGGCAGAACAGAAATGCACAGAGATTCCACCATTGTAATATATCACCAGGGTGCTGGACCATTTCCACATTACCAGCAGCCAGTTGCTTGTAGGCACACCTCTCAACAGGCTGGATTGTGCAAAAATGCATAACATTTGGCCCATACTCCTGGTGTGCACATTTTTCATCCTGTATTCCTCTGTTAAATCACTGTGATGATCTGAGGAGGTATGTCACAAGGTACTGAAATAATACATGACAGTGTCAAATGGCATATATGTCAGGTGTCTGCTAAAACAAGCCGTGTAGACAGTCCTGCAGATATCAGTCACCCTAGCAACCCATACATTACTGAGAGAAATAGTCACAATCACTGTATGACCCATTGTCTCCCCATTTTGATAGGCTATCTCCAGAGATCCTGCACCAACAGGTTGACAGGTATGGCTGTAGCACAAAACAAACTGGACTGGAGTACAACAATCCCTGGAATGGAGTACCACATGTACTATAGAAGGTCACACTGAGCATGCTCATACACTTAGAGAAATGTCAGTAGGATCTAGGAATGAACAGGCTGTCCCCACCCAGTGTACTTCCCATTGCCCTACTTTAGCAGTTCTGAAGATGTCTGTCACCATAAAAGTCCCTTTCATCAGGCCTCAGCCTTATAAGCTCTGTGGCACATGTGATAACTGTGTAACACTATAGTACAAATAACTAGTTAAGTAGGAGTTTTAATCTCAGTCCTGGAAATTGTAAAAGTGTGTGTGTGTGTGTGTGTGTGTGTGTGTGTGTGTGTGTGTGTGTGTGTGTGTGTGTGTGTGTTTACAAGTAAAAGCTTTTGGGTCCATTCAAACCCACTACAATTCCTCTTTCCCTACTTTAGAAATCCTGCAGATATCAGTCACCTTAGAAGTGCCTTTTGTTAGGCCTTAACCCCATAAGCTCTGTGGAGTGTGGGATAACTGTGTAACACTATAGTACAAATAACTAGTTAGGTAGGAGTTCTAATCCCAGTCCTGGCAAATGTAAAAGTGTGTGTGTGTGTGTGTGTGTGTGTGTGTGTGTGTGTGTGTGTGTGTGTGTGTGTGTTCACAAGTTAAAGATGTTGGGTTCATTCAAACCCAGTACACTTCCCATTTCCCTACTTTAGCAGTCCTACAGATATCAGTTACCTTAGAAGTCACTTTCGTCAGGCCTCAGCCCCATAAGCTCTATGGTGCATGTGATAACTGTGTAATACCATAGTACAAATAACTAGTTAGGCAGAAGTTCTAATCCCAGTTCTGGCAAATGTGTGTGTTTAAGTATGTATATGTGGAGTTTAAAGTATTTTGCGGCCTCTCTCACCCAGTACATCACCCATTGCCATACTTTCAAAGGTCTGGTGATGTTCCTCACCTTAGAAGTACCTTTTGACAACCTTCACCCTATAAGCTCCATGGTGTGTGCAATAAATGCGCAACACTGTAGTAGCAATAAATAGATAGGTAGGAGTTCTAATCTCAGTCTGGGCCAGTGTGTGTGTGTGTGTGTGTGTGTGTGTGTGTGTGTGTGTGTGTGTGTGTGTATGTATGTGAACAGTATCCTGTCTGTGGGGGGGATTGTTGTGTTTCATACCATTGGGGGTGGATTTTGCTACTTTTTGCTGTTGCCCACCCAGTACATGTCCCATTGTCCCCATTACAAGGTCCACAGTTGTCATCCACTGTAGAGGGACCTGTAGACCCTCTGCAGCCCTATAATCATTGTGCCATGTGCAATAACTATGTGACAGTATGGAATAGATAACAAGATAGGCTGCCCATCTAATCCTTGGATATCACCCCCCACTCAGGAATCATACACAAACACACTCAGGTAGACAGCAACCCCTACATCAGTAGGTGGCCTGCAAACTGGCTTACAGATAGAACCCACAGTGTGAAAGCAGCAGTCCCCATGTCAGACTGCTGAACAGTCATGAGTGGAGTCTCACAGGTTGTGGACCTGGGTCCCCTCATGTTTGGGATCCACACCTCTGAGGACCAGCCCAATACAAAGGTGCCCTGGCTGACAATGTTTGCAGATGAATACAAGGTGGGTGCTATTATTACCCCCCCCCACATGAGGTTGACATCCTTCACAAAGGCCTCTCTGAGACGTATGACTGTTGTCAGAACCCTGGACATAAGCTCAATGTCAGATGATGTGCCGGCATCCCCTTTGGGTACAACATGGTTCCCATAAAGTAATACATTGATGGTAGTCCACTGAACACTGATGTTGGTATAATGGAACTAGGAACACAGGTTGACAGTGAGCTGTATGGTGACCACCACAGTGCCACTGTCTTCAGAACGTCCTTCCATGTGTCACTTCTCCTGAATCAGGGTGTTGAATATGGGAAGTAAAAGGACACTATTTCCCTCTACACACCCCTCAGTAGGCCAGTCAATGTGCAATATGACCCATTTGCCATGTACCTTACTGGACTCCAGCAACAACAGGAGAGGGTGCAAATGTACCTCACAAAGAGGATCTTAGGTACTACACACTTGCCCCATATGGACAGACTCCCAACAACTGCAATGAATCTCTGTCTCATATTGGCTACTTAGGTGCAATCTCTGCCTGACATACACAGCCATGTCTGACCCAACCCTGTCAGAAATGCTACATTTGAGGACACCAATCTGTCCACACAACATGCCCCAGATACCTCAACCCTATCCTCACAATCAACAGGATATGCTGGAGGGACAGATTCACAACCCAGAGACTGGCCACGTCATAGAATAGACACCATGTACATGTCAAGCTGAGCACATCACTGGCCCTTTTTAAGAGAAATCAGGAGGAGTGGATGGGGAATAGACTACCCACCCTGGGGATCACTCCAGTGACTATACTCAGTAGACAAACTCGGAAGTATCGTCAGGTGGCATGATGCCAGTGTATTACCATGGGCTAGCCTTGTAATGCCTCCATGGCCATTTGCCATGTACACACCTATGGTCCTTTGAACCCATGGATCTCAGTACTGTCAAATGTGTGTGTGTGCATTAGTGTGTCTGAAAGTGTTTCTGAGTGTAAACATGTGGGTGAAAGTAGTTGGTGGCCTGTCTCACCCAGTACAACTACCATTGCCATACCTTACAAGTGCTGTAGATGTTATTCACTATATAGGTACCTTGGGACACTCCACAAACTATAAGCTCTGTGGTGTGTGTGGTAAGTGCATAACACTATAATACCAATAACCACATAGCTAGGGTTTCTAATATGAGTCCTGGCAGATGTGCGTGTGTGTGTGTGTGTGTGTGTGTGTGTGTGTGTGTGTGTGTGTGTGTGTGTGTGTGTGTGTGTGTGTGTGTGTGTGTGCGCGTGAGTGCGCGTGTGTGTGTGTGTGCATGTGTGTTTGTGTGTATTATTGTGTGTAAGTGTATATATGTGTAGGTTACAGTATTTTGTGGCCTCTGTCACCCAGTACTGGTAAATGTGTGTCAGAGAAGAGTATATTGTGTGTGTGTGTGTGTGTGTGTGTGTGTGTGTGTGTGTGTGTGTGTGTGTGTGTGTATGTGTGTGTGTTTGTCTGCAAATGACATCCATTGGATGGGCATGGATTCATATTTTATGTCATGGTACGCACAGTACACATTCCTAAGTCTACTGTATGAGGTCCACTGTTCACATCAACTGTAGTGGTATCTCTAGACACTCTTCAGCCCTAGCCATATGCAACAGTATGGAATAGTATGGTACGAATAACAAGATAGGTTGGTCTGCTAATGTCAGTACTGGCAAGTGTGTGTGTTTGCATGTGTGTGTGTGTGTGTGTGTGTGTGTGTGTGTGTGTGTGTGTGTGTGTGTGTGTGTGTGTGTGTGTGTGTGTGTGTGTGTGTGTATTGGTGTGTACAGCAGTGGTTGTGAGTGTATAGACTTGCATGTGTCACTATTATGAGTACTCACACACCCAGCAGAGCCACCATTGCCATACCCCACAAGGCCATGTGATGTTATTCATCTTACAGGTACCTTGTAACACTCATCATACTAGTAGTCCTGTGCCACCTGCAATAACCGCATAATAGTGTGGTACCACAAGTTGATGGTTAGGGGTTCCAAACACAACACTGGCAACTGTGACCCTGTGCATGGATGTGTGTGTGTGTGTGTGTGTGTGTGTGTGTGTGTGTGTGTGTGAACAGTATGCTCTGTGTGTTTGGTCAACACAATAACCTCTGGGGTTGAGGGTGTTAGCAATCTGCAGTGTGTTCCACCCACCACACTTACCACTGTCCACTATACTAGAGCTGATGTCAACCACCATAGACTGAGATACAACCCCTCAGCCCTATAATCTTTGAGGCACATGCAAGAACTGTTACATAGACCTGAAAATTTGTACAGATACAGCTCTACCCCAACAATGATGTTGATGTTTTACTACACTGCCATACCCCTTATTGGTGATGTCTGCAGGGCCACATCCTGCTGACACACAGACACCTGGAACACAAACAGAATAGAGAATGTGAGAACACATTCGCTTAGTGTTACTAACACCAGTAATGCATCATGGCTGAAAAGATACACACACTCTGATGTGTACCCATTACAAATGCCAGATGACAGCACCTTACACAATGTTAAATAGCTACACTGTACTAAAATCACCCTGTACATCAGACCCATATAAGCATGTCCCTGCATCGATGGTATGGATGGCATGGATTTGGCACATGTATCATCATATGCACAGGGTGTTGTGTGGGTTTGCCAGAAGCCTAGGCTGGGGCACACGGATGACATTTTTTGGGGGGTGTTCATTAAATGGGCAGTGCAGGGGTGGTGTGTGTGTGTGTGTGTGTGTGTGTGTGTGTGTGTGTGTGTGTGTGTGTAGGTGACTTTTCTGATGGTGATGTGTGTGTGTGTTTGTATGCACACAGTTATGCCATGTGGGCAACCTACACAGGGGTATTTTGGACAGCTGTAGGCTGTACATGGCAGGGTGTACAGTTCATCATCTCTGGCCATGGACACATGAACTGGGCCTGCCAAGGGTATCACCGGCACTACCAGGGCTGAGTCCAGATGCAGAACTACTCACTGTTGGTGACTGGTGACTGCTGCCTGCTAGATCCACGTCTCTGTTGGGACCGGCCAGGATCATGTGCCCATGGCCTGCTGTAGCATGGTGTGGACAGCGCACCCCTTTCAGTAGTGCTAGTGCTTCTGCCAGCATGGCAGTGTGATGGTGAATGGCCACATAGACCCTCAGATGATCGTGGTGCTGCCCTACAGGCACATGGATGCTGGTCAGTGTCCACCAAATGCTCAGGCATAGATATTTCATGGTTGAGGAGTGCCAAGGTCTCCTCCCACCATCTGTCCATGACCCCAGTATGCTCACAGATGGCTGCAGTGAGTTCATATTGCCACAGACACAAGGGATATGCTCATCCATGACCTGTGTATATGTCTGGTATTACATTCAGTATGTGCTTGTGCCCCCATGACAGCCTGAAACATGCGCCTGGTGACTGCTGCCATGGCACTTGCAACAGGGGCATTATGGGCTGCAATCCTCCTCTCAGCACCCCTGCCCATCTGCCTGTGTGGGACCTTGCCAGCACTCTGACTATGGCTAGTGCCTGCACCCTCACTTGCCAGAGTCACCACAGTGGCCTGTTCCATGCCACCACCCGCCAACTGTCCATTATCTGTGGCCACTGGTGATGGGGAATGTGTGGGCATTGTGACTGTGTGTGGGGATGGGTTTGATAATAGTGGGATGCCAACTGATGGCACAGTATCAGCCCCTGATAACCCCACCTGTGCCTCAATATGAGTATCATCATGGTCAGATTCTGCAGAGACACTGACATCAGTATCAGAGCGGGAGGGACTGCAGCCACCATGTCTACCTGTGAGGGAAAATCAACACTACTGGCACTATAAGGTTTGCTGGTATATACACACACACACACACACACACACACACACACACACACACACACACACACACACGCACACAGAAACACACACACAAACAGGTGAGGTGCCTCAAAGGCATTACACAGACCTCACATTAGCCGACTGGGGGCATTCACAACACACAGTCAGACAATAACATACACACTCTGGACAGACCCTCAGCATCATGCAGTGCTGCCCTTTCCAATTACCATTACACCTCTGGGATACGTGAGTGGTGTTAGTAGATGATGGCCCTTCACCTAACACACACTGCACCCATGTAATTTATTGCTGTTTGTTTGTATAGCAATGTTGCAACTCCTACAGAATATACCCCCAACTGTACAGGGTTTTTCTGAATGTCTACATGTGTGGCTCATATGTTTGGTCTGATCTTCATAACTCCTGTGTTTGTCTGATACATTACTGTGTTGGGCTGTGGATTGGTGCCACTAAGTAATATCCTAATTGGAGGTGCAAACTGCATAACCTGCAGTACATGTATTTTAAAACAAAGCTGGTTACTCAAACAATTTCCTAAGCTTACAATGGATATAGTAAGTGTACACACACCTGTTAACATGCCAGGTTTTCATGATATATCACATGAGACCTCAGAAATCAGGTCATATCATTGCCATCATTTCATATGATATATGACCTGTGCAATCCAAATGAAGAACATAGACATCAGTTACAGGTAACATCTGGTAACCAAAATAGGTACAATAGGCTGATTGCATGAGAGTGCACACCCTTAAAGTAATACTCTGTTAAAGCAACTTCTGATTTAATCAGCATGCAGTCCTCTTGGGAAGGTGTATGTCAGCATGGCACATCTTCACTTGCCAATGTTTGCACACTCTCCCTTGCAAAACACCTCCAACCATGTCAGATTGCAAGGGCATCCCCTGTGCATAGCCCTCTTCAGGTCACCCTGCATATATCCTATTGGATGTAGGTGTGGGCTCTGACTCGGCCAGTGCAGTACGTTGCATGTGTTCTGGTGAAGCCATCCTTTTGTTGATATGGATGTATGATTTGGGCCATTGTTGTGTGGAAAGGTAGAATTCCTCACCATCCACAGCTATCTGGCAGACACCAGAACATTTTGGAGCCACAAGGGACCAGTGTTTGGAACTGTTCATAATCCACTCTAACTTCTTCTACAGCCCCAGTTCAAGCTTGTGAACAGCAACCTCAAAGCAGGACACTGCCATCTCCATGCTTCACTGTGGGGGGTGGTGGTGTTGTGGTGATGTACAGTGGTGATATTGTGCCAAACACACCTGTCAGAATTGTGGCCAATGAGTATGACCATAGTCCCATATTATCATAACACATTTACCCACTTGCTTTTTGGATACCTGATGTATTGTTTTCAGACTTTCACCAGGCCTGGATATTGTTTGGTGTGAGGAACTTCTACCATCTTCCAACCCTACTGTCTAGGCAGGACATATGGAGACCATGGAAGGTTTTTGTGACTTGTAGTACACACCCAGTACTTGCTGGAGATTCCTGCTACTCCTTCACTGTTGCTTCTGGCAGCCTCCCTGGCCAGTTTTGATCTTGTATTCTCCTATACTTTGGTGGGATGTCTACTCCTTCGCATTGTCACTGTAGCCCCATATTTTCACCACCTTTTGTTGACTGTCTGCACTGTGTTCCATGGTATGTGCAATGCTGTGGAAATGTTTGGGTACCTTTCTCCAGGCTGATACATCTCAAACATGTTTGCCCTAAACCTGTCTGCAGCAGGTTGGCTGTAGCTATCGTGTGTGTGTATATGCTATGATTGACCACCATTACAGGGTGAGTTGGGTTGGTGCCTTTGAGACTGCAGACATATGTGAAGATGGTCTTGTGATTGCCCTTAGTGGATGTGTCCAATTTTGTAATCATAGTTAGCCTTACAGTAATCCACCTGTGACCTATTATGCTCATTTAGACAAAGGTTGACATGCCGCCCAGTTGGTGCCTGCTCCTACTTTGCTCTGTATCCCCTTAGTTATCCCCTTTAGGAAAAAACATGTACCCGTGAATTACCACATATGTGGCAGTACACTAAACACCGAAAGTGTGATAAGAGACTTAGAGACACAGGTGGACAGTGGTCTCACCTTCAATAACCACATCACCACAACAGTCAAGAAATCCTTCTGTGTGGCACACCTCATCACTAAGGGCTTTTCATTGAGAAAAAAAGGAGGTCATTGTCCCACTGTTCTCATTCCTCATTAGACCCATTATAGAATACAACACCCCATTTGGTATGTACCTCTCAAGACATCTGCAACAACTGGAAAGGCCGCAGAAATACCTCACTGAAAGAATCACAGGCCTAAAGCAGATGTCCTATTTTGACCGCCTTAAAAAAACTCCAGCTATACTCTGTCGTATATCGTCTACTCCGAGGCCATCTCTGCTTAACATACAATGCCATTTCAAACTCAGAGCTGATGGACATGCTGCACTTAAAGAAATCCCAATCCCTCAGATTCACACACTCCAGGGATCTAAACATTGTCATCACAATAAACAAAACATGCTGGAGGGATAGGTTCTTGACCCAGAGACTCCCCAGACTCTGGAGTAGACTGCCCATACATGTCAAGCAAAGTGCCTCTTTTACCATCTTCAAAAGGAACCTTGATGATTGGATGGGAGAAAGGAAGTTCACCCCAGGGATCATGTCAATTGCCCTGCTAGACATGGGTCAAGGGAAGTAAATAGTGTGGGAAGAAATAGCCAGGTAATTGTTATGGCTAGGCTTGTATAGACCCTAGGGCCAATAGCCTAATACCAACCTATGAACATATGAACCTATGTACAACCAATATAGCATCACATTATGTGCTTTGTGCATTGCTGCTGTCCAGCAAAGGGGTTTTTCTACTTTGGTGGAGACAGGTTTTACAAGTAAGGTTTTGCTGAGGCCATACAGCTGTGTGGGTGGTCATATATCTGTTTGTAGTAGGCATGGATACAAGGTCAGAACACAGTTGGCCACCTCTACAATTTCAACGTGATGCTCATGCTTATTATACTACCCATGTCTGTGTCAGGGCAATGCCACAACCAGTAGCTGTAGAAATATAACTCTGTTGGATGCACAGAAACTAAGATTACACATGTGTACAACATGTGCAGCTTATTCACCTGACATTTTACATCCCATGTCAGTTATGAGGCAGCCAGGTACACCTACCCATACATACATATGCACAGGTAATACCTGCTATACATTTCTGTTCTATGTCAATATGGCACACTGTAATGACAGTCTTGCTGCTTAGTCAGTCATGTCAATCTGTTAGGGCAGGACATCTGTAGGACAATGCACATACATGGTGGGCTATGGGCCACAATTAGTGACACTTTTTTCATATTTCTGTAACACACATATGTCATTTGATAGTGCAGTAGCCTTTGCATTCACAGGCATACCATGGAGGATGTCTGATGCTCATATGACAAGCAGAGAGGTGAAAGGCTAGGTGTGTGGTAGTGAGGGTAGGAACTGTTAATGTTGTGAGTATGACTGGTATGGGAACAGAGCTAGCTGATATGCTGGACAGAGGAAAGGTGGATACATTGTGTGTGCCAGAGACCAGATGGAAGAGGTGTACAGCTGTGTGTATCGGAGTTGGGTGCAAATAGTTCTATCATGCTGTGTATGGGAGGGGAAATGGTGTAGGGTTAACCTGAAGGAACATTATGCCAAGAGTCTTTGTGGAGGTGATAAGAGTGTCGGGTAGAGTGATGTTCAGGAGGCAGGGAACTGATGGTGTAATGCTGACAGTTATTAGTGCATATGCTCTGCTAATTGCGTGTGATGGATGAAACAGATGTACTTTGGTGTGGCTGGATGAAGTGTTGATGCGTGTACCGAAGGGTGAGTGAGTGGTGATTGGAGCAGAATTTAATGGGCATGTTGGTGAAGGGGTCAGAGGGGATGCAGAAGTAATGTGTAGGTATGGTCTTAAGCAAAGGAATGCAGAAAGTGAGATGGTAGTGGAGTTTGCAACAGAGGTTGGACATGGGTGTGGCGAATACATAGTATTACAAGACTGAGGGGCATAGGGTGACATACAAGAGTGGACGAAGATGCACACAGGTGGATTATCTCCTATGCAGGTGGGCCTGTTTGAAGGGGATTGGTAACTGTAAAGTGGTGACAGGGGAAAATGTAGTTAGGCAACATGGAAGGTTGGTCTTTGAGACAACGCTGATGATCATGAAGAGGGGGAGGAGTGTGAAGGCGGTACCATGGATCAAATGGTGGATACTGAGAAAGGGTGATTGTGAGGTTGAGTTCAGGGATGAGTTAAGACGGGCAGTGGGTGGCAGTGAAGAGTTAGCAAATATCTGGGTAACTGCATCCAAGTTAGTAAGGGAGATGAGTAGAATGGGGCTTGGTGTGACATCTGCATAGAGGAAGGAGGACAAGGAGACCTGGTGGTGGCATGAGGAAGTACAAGGGAGTATGCTGAAAATGAGGTTTGCCAAGGAGAAGTGGGATTGTCAGACAGATGCAGGAAGTAGACAGGTGTATAGGGAGATGGGGTGCATGGCAAAGAGAGTGGTGGCAAAGACTGAGGATGGGGCATATGAAGGGTTGTTTGTAAGGCTGGACACCAAGGATGGAAAATAGAACCTGTACCAATTGGCTTGACAGAGGCATGTAGCTAGGAAGGATGTGCAGCAGATAAGGTTGAGAAAGGCTAATGGTGGAACTGCATTCACTAGCGAGGAGAGTGTGTTGATCAGTTGGAAACAGTACTTTGATAGGCTGTTGAATAAAAGGAATGAGAAAGTGAGAAGGCTGGATGATGTGGATATGGTGAATCAGGATGTGCAACAGATAATCAAGGGGGAAGTAAGGATAGCTATGAAGAGGTTTAAGAATGGAAAGGCTATTGGTCCAGATGACATACCCGTGGAAGCATGGATGTGTTTAGGGCAAATGGCAGTGGTCTTTTTAACTTTTTTACTGTAATTTAGTAAAGTAAGAATACGTGTGAGGAGTGGATGAAATGTGTCTGGGTACTGATTATGAGAATAAGGGAGGTGTGCAGAGCTGTAGTAACTACAGAGGGATAACATTGATTAGTCACAGCATGAGGTAATAGTAAAGGGTGGTGGAAGCTAGGCTAAGAAGGGAGGTGAGGATTACTGATCAGCAGCATGGTTTCATGCCAGGATAGAGCAGTGCACATGCAATGTTTGCTCTGAGAGGACATACAGAGAAGGTCGGACATAGCTGCATTGTGTCTTTGTGGACTTACAGACAGCATATGACAGGATGCATAGAGGTGTTGTGATATTGTATGAGGTGGTCAGGAGTGGCAGAGGAATCCGTAAGAATGCTACAGGATATGTACAAGGCTAGTGTGACAGCAATGAGTTCTGCATTGGGAGTGACAGGTGTGTTTAAGGTGGAGATGGGAGTACATTAGGGATTCAGCTATGAGCCCTTTTTTATTTTCAGTGGCAATGGACAGATTGACAGCCAAGACCAGACAGGAGTCCCCCTAGACTGAGCTGTTTGCAGATGACATTGTGGTCTGTAGTAAGAGTAGGGAACAGGTTGAGGAGACCTTGGAGAGTTGGAGGTATGGTCTAGAGGGGGAGGAATGATGGTCAGCAGGACTAAGACAGAATATATGTGTGTGAATGGGTGAGAGGATGGAGGAATGGTGAGGATGCAGGGAGTACATTTTGCTAAGGTGGATAGGTATAAATACATGGGAACAACAGTTCAGAGTAATGGTGAGTGTAAGGGAGAGGTGACAATGTGAGCATGGGCAGGATGTATGTGGTGGGGAAGAGTGTCGTGCGATTTGTGACAGACAAGTACCATTAAGAGTGATAGGGAACATCTACAGGAGGGTAGTGAGACTAGCTACTAATTGGCATTGAAAAAAGAGGCACAAGTCAGAGCTGGATGTAGCAGAGTTACTGATGGTATGATTTGCACTGGGTGTGGCTTTAGCAGTGTCACAGTCAGTATTGTGCAACACACACTCCAGTAGTGGTCATATATGAGCCATCCTTTCCTGGGGTGACTCAGGGCCCTGAGCTATGTTCTATGTCACTGCAGACAGACACAGGTTCTATGGCCATAGGTTCTGCTCAGCAATATATCAGTACAGCATGTGTTGTTGAGACATAATATTGTTCGAAGTTCCTATTTTCCACATTTACATGCCCCCTACTACATTCTATTACAGGCTTGATTGTTTGACATAGCTGTATTTATTTGATTTAGTTCAGTTGGTATACTCCATCAGTCTCAGTGAGTGTGTGCGTGTGTGTGTGTGTGTGTGTGTGTGTGTGTGTGTGTGTGTGTGTGTGTGTGTGTGTGTGTGTGTGTGTATGCATGTGTGTGTGTCTCTCTCTCTCTCGGACAGATGGAAGATATACATCTGTTTTGTATAGGCAGCATCTTGCCTTTAGTAGGTAATGTTCATGAGCAGCCGATGGCTAGTGCACCACTTGGAGTCCCCCACTTGCTAATTGCATGTGGAACAGCTGTGGTATCATTCCCATACCCAATAGCATGGAAACACACTCCTATAACTGAGTACTTCATGTGGGCATTGCCCCTTTTCCTTGCCTGGGAGGAGTACTTCATGGAGGTGTGTGTGACAAACAGCATCACAGAGTGTAGTTGGGAATACCTCTTATGACAAATACTGTGGAGACAGCATGACAAACTGGGGGAGAATGTTCCAGAGATAGGGACAGAATATAAGTATTGCTGTTATACAGTTGAACTAATGCTAGTTTGACAGGGTTTGTGTGGATATGCCTGCACTGCATGAATTTAAATCTAATAGTGTTATGTGGTTGACATAACTTCCAAATGTAGAGCTATCCGCAGACAGGCTAGAGTTTGGACTCTTATATTTGGTGTGTTACTCTCACATTCCTTGGCCTTGGAAATTCAGTAGCATACTCTGAGGATATATCCCGCAGAACAGATATGTTACAACAACCCTGTTACACCAGCAACTTTCTCAGTTTATGACAGCAATATGTCAATAATGTCCCTGTGTTTGGGCCTCTGCCCCCAAATATGTCAGGCTTTGTCCACATGTCGTGCTGTAAGAGGTATATAGGTGTAGTATATCATTATATAGTGGTTTCATTCTAGATATCACCCCAGTGATGTATCAGACTGCCAAACATGCTATGTGTAGAAGGACTTATATATGAGGACAAAGCCTGGATGTTCTGTGGGACTCCATACAGTTGAGAAGACTGTGTATTTCTGGCAATTGTTGACAGACTGTCAGGATTGTGTAGCAGTGATTCTGAATGTGTTATTTGGCCTGTGTGTGTGGGGGGGATAGATGTAAGTGTTGTGGGTCCTTTTCCATCTGACTTTGCATGCTGCTCCAGCTTCTGGTGCTCTATCAGCTGTATATGTTTGTAGAGGTAGACTGATACATGTCCCATACGACAGTCAGGCATCAGACTACACTGTGAATTGCGCCAGTATACATAGGAGTATTGTGTGAGTGGCAAACATGCTGATGAGTTTGCTCATACAGTCCATATACTCTAATGTTCCTGTGGCTTACCAGTAAGTCACTTTGAATGTGGTGAGATTGGTTCTGGGCATGCACTTTCACACTGGTGTCTGTTGGTCAATGCTGTTACATCCCTGTAGTGCCTGATATATTTGCAATTACGTGTGTATTCCCCATAGCAAAATTGGGTTTGTGTTATGTCAGTCTGCCTGTAGTTTAGACAGTGCTTGGTGACATGCCTAACAGCTCAGTGTAGTTTCTCTACTGTGATGGTATGTCCCGATTTTTATCTGATGTACTGTTGTCTGGACCCCATACATGTTGTGTATGTCTGACACATCAGTGGGATGATGTGAAGATGTATGTCAGTGAGTAGTAGGAAGTAATTTGGTTTTGGACTTGGGCTATTCCAGTCAATATATGGTACAACAGACATGAGGGTGTTACTTCATCAACTGTGTCACATTATCTACTCCAGTATTTGGGATATGTTCCCAGTTTCATGGCTTTACCCCCCACTGGTCAGGCTTGGTCCAGATTTGTTGCACTAAGGGGTTCTGAGCATACCTCTCGACTGGCCAGAATGTTTCTGACTGTCCAGGATTATTGCTCATATTTATATATATATATATATATATATATATATATATATATATATATATATATATATATATGTTCTGTTCCACAGAGTCATTATTTTCTTTTCTGTGGTAAATCTCTGTGATGATATGAGGATTTCTGTCTGTAAATGATGATAGACATTTCAGTTTCATAACTCACATCCTTCTGGGCATGTATGCTGACATGAGCCCCATTACTGTAGGTACATTCTACATTTATAACTACAGTACATACATTATATCCCTGTTCTTGGACCATTGTCCCCCCATTTGACAGCCTTTGTCCAGAATTATTGCACTAAGAGGTGTAGAGGTATGGTGCCGGGTATGACTCCACTACATGTTATGGGAATATATATATATATATATATATATATATATATATATATATATATATATATATATATATATATATATATATATATATATATATATGTCTATATATGTGTGTCATATATATATATATATATATATATATATATATATATATATATATATAGCTATATATATATATATATATATATATATATATATATAGTATATCTATACTGATATATATATATATGTATATATATATATATATATATATATATATATATATATATATATATATATATATATATTATATATATTCCTTTTTGATATCTATACATATGTTTATATAACAATATATAAGTATATCTTCTATACATATTTGTTTTATATGTACAGCTCCATATATCCGATGTATATACCTTTTAATATGTATCTATCACCATACACATCTGTATGTGTATATTTATATATACAAAACATGAGTGATTCTACAGTGTTTGTTCCCTTCTATTCTGTACCTGTACTGAATGATATATTTGAAAAAACAGCATTTGTTATTACATCTCAGATGGTGCAGTGATAAATTGAGTATGGTGTACAGGGTCCTGGGTTCAAGAGTTGGCAAGGCTGATTATTTTGTTGCTGGGCAGAACAGTGGCTGATTGAGACAGGGAGATTAAGTTAGTTTTAAGCAGTTGTAAGTGGGTTTGCGCAATGGTAAGCAATGCCAACACATGGTTAAATGACAAACTGCTTAATCTGTGTAGGCATCGCTTAGCATCGCTCAAACTCGCTTACTGCTGCTTACTGCAGCTTACTTCCATTTACCCCTGCAATAATTTCTTTAAAAGAAAAGAAAAAAGGGTGATAGGAAAGTGGTGAAAAAGGGGGCATGCAGAGGGAAAAACAATGTGACAGATAGCTAGGGATGTGCAGGATGGGTGTAGGGAAGGTCCATAGCTGTCCATTTCTGATACAGCAACAGCTGTGCAGTTGTACATAATTTGGAGGTGAATTTGGACACTCAAACCTCTGAGAGAGGGGTGAGAACAACATTAATATGTTGTTAAGCCAATTAGACTAGATTATATGTGTCCAGTGGACACATGTGCGAAATGGACAACTATGTATGGGGTGACATTTTTTGTGGGAACAGATTGCCCTTTTTTATAAGGGGAGAATGGGATGTTGGAGAAGGATAGTAGGTATATTTGAGGAGGTAAGTTGGGTAGGAAGACAGAAAAGACAGACAAGACAGCAGACAGGGTCAGTATATGACATGTGGGGGGTAAACACCTTGGAAGGGGAGGGTGGTTGGGAATCAGATGCCCACGAGCCCCCAAATGGATACAGTGGCACTGATGTCCTCACCCATGGGCAGTCACCACTGCACCTTCAAAGCCCCAAAGGTGGCTGTGCTGGGGGCTGAGCAGAAGGGGCACGCTGACCCTCAAAATGCACCATGCAGCCCTCAAGCGGGTGTAGAAGATCTCCAAACTCCTTTTGAAGCTAGTTATGCACCAATCCCCAGACCTGACGATGGGTGACAGTGTTCTGTCTGAGTCTGCTCCCAGGGGGGATGGGTCCCATTCCCTGAGGTAGTTCCACTGAAGGTAGTGCAGGACCAGCAGATGAGGAGGTCCCAGGTTGGGCCCAAGACATGCTGGCACCCAGTGTCATGGCCAGTTGAGGCGGGACAGGTGGATCCACTGGGATCGGCCTTCCCAGACGTGCTATGGTGTTGCAGTTTTATAACATATGTTGGTTATTCATGAAAAACACATTCCAGGATTAGTTATAACAGCATGCATAGGTATTCCTATTAACCCAAAACAACAGATTTGGAACAGTTGCATAGCAAACAGAACACATGCAGATATGGAACCACAGTGGGCATTATAACAGCATGCAGGTTACATTGAGAGCAACAGGCCACCAGTGATAGTATTTGAACAGGGAACATTAATAGTCAAACATTTAAATATTTGTAGAACAATAGGACACATGTCCCAACAGTAGGTTTGGTGAAAAATATACCCATTGATTTATGTGTTTAGATTATTGGTGCAGATAGGGTGGGGGAGAGAGAGATGTCAATTAACAACTGTATAGGCTTCAACTGCTCATAACTTTAATGATCATTGCTCTAATCATTACTTTTCGTGTATTACCTCACTTTACACTGACCTATAGCCTTGGGTTGGGCAGTGGTATGTTTTTATACACTATATAATTACAGCTCTCTTACAGCTAATTTATACCTTTTCTTACCTGGCAGAATTGTGGATGAAATTTCTGTTAACATTACCTGACTGTTTCTACCCATATTCATATAGTCAGGGTTACATATATGCACTCATAGTGTGTGTGTGTGTGTGTGTGTGTGTGTGTGTGTGTGTGTGTGTGTGTGTATGTACTACTGCCATACTCTGCCTTGATTTCTATCGGTCACCCTGGGTGTGGGTGGCAGTGACCACTAGTTGTGACAGCATGATACTTGAGGGACATTTCTTGGAGGAGACTCCTTGCTGTATATACCTATTGTACTGTCATTTGCAGCCTTGGGGTTGGACAGTGGGTGTTGTACACAGTGTATAAATACAGCCTTCTTGCAGCTAAGATATACCTTTTCTTATCTGGCAGACCTGTGGAGGAAATTTCTGTTAACACTACCTGACTGTTTCTAAACATATTCACATATTCCTAGGTGAAATTATGCATACAGCTTACTACCACTCCCGGGATTCGAACCCTGCCTGTTTGTGCAAAAAATACAGCAAAGCTTGTGTTTCATCAGAATAAGCTATTGACATACTGCTGTCTCTTATTTGACTTTTTTCTGCCTAATACTCTCTTGGTTGTACAGTCTTACTTTGTAATTTTGATATTTACGCATGGCAGATAGTTCCTATACTGTGTATTCATACTTTGACATACCACAGTCTGGAAAACACTGGTTAACACAACATTACTTTTCAGGTATCAGATCTTGGTGCATGGAACATTTTATATAGTTAATCTCCTGTTTTACAACTCCACAATCTTTGTCAGATGAGCCTTGATTATTTAATGCTTTCAGAGCTATAGCTGCAGTGCAGAAACTGTACACGTTTTGATTCATGCCACCACATACCAAAGTAAACACAACCAGTCTGGGGGTTTTGACTTTTAATGACAGATACTGACACTTTTATTGATATATACCCTGCACGTCACTATTACTTTGCTAGTGTCTTGCTTATTAAGTACAAACCATACACATGTTTAAATACTGACAGGTAACATTCTACTCCTTTCTTTTTATTTGCCCTGAATACTGCAGCTAGAGTTGTACTCACCAGCCTCACGACGCAGCCTTAGCAGTGTGCTGGCATGGGCTTCCATATTCATGGCCCTCTCATCTGCAGCTATACAGGAGATAGAGAAACATTTATGCATTCCTATCCATCACATATACAAGCTGGACTTTGGAAAACACTTATTGATACTGATATTTAAAGCTGGGACATAACTTGCCCATGCATCTTGGACCCACTGGTCCAAGAGCTCCCTTTCCTACGCTTTAAGTCAGTCAGCAAAGTGGTGCTGGACCTGATCACCAGTCCAAGGGATGCCAGTGGCACTGCTGAGATCATGTGCGAGATGGTCCCAGGCCTCCACTTTGTATTGGGAGCTCTGGTACTGGTCCTGCAGCAGTTTCCCTTCATAGTCTTTTACTAGGAATCCAACCATGACCCTGGACTCCTGAATGCCACAGCACTGCACCTGAAAAGACACCTGTGGGGCCCAAATAGGGCTTACCCTGTGCCTCTGGTTATGGCTTTTACATTCCTGCCTCCTGGGGCCCTGCTTGGGAGGGATGATGCCTTGGCCTGGAGATGAGCAAAGCATTGCTTAAAGGGGGAGCATAAGGAAAAGCAATGACCAGTTACAAACTAATTTAGCTAGCTTGCAATCTTTGCTATACATACAAATTTGCTTAGTACACTACCTAAGCTAAAATTACATACAAATTTAAGCAATGTAACAATTGCATCATTTTAATGCTTATCACCATTGTGGGTACATTCCTCATTAATGGATTATTATGATATGTTTCATGACCTTCCATAACATATTATATGTGTTATTATGATATCCATAACATTTTGACTGAACCTTCATGACATTTGTGACACTACACTTTATGGGACACTTGTGTTTATATTTATATTCACATTTCACATTATTAAGACTCACATTTTGGAAATATAACGTTATTCTGATTATAAAATATAAAAATATATAAAATATAATAATAAATTATAATAAAATAGTACTACTTTCTCTTATAAAAACTACGATGTCTTGCATGACTCCAGACCATGAACAACTGTAAAGTACATTTATCTCACATGCACAATTTTTATACTGTGTTTTAGATAGCTACATTCGTGTTAGTTAGGTATTTAGCTCTTTCGACACTGGCTAAGCTGCTCTGCTATGCTGCAACTTTGCTTGCTGACATAAAAAACTATAAGCTATTGAGAAAAAAAAAAAATATAAATGGTAAATTTTTTATTTACTGTGTTTTTATTGCAGGTTCTCTGCATTTTAAGGCAGGACACATGGGGAACACTACATACATGGGGGGGATTACATTAAATGTTCCTTCTATGAACATGCCACCTTATTTGGTATGCCAGCATGTACACTGGCATACCATTGCTGGATATTATAGCTATGGACCATTGGGACTGTGCTTATTTTTGTGTTTCA
Organism: Protopterus annectens; assembly: GCF_019279795.1. NCBI lineage: Eukaryota > Metazoa > Chordata > Ceratodontiformes > Protopteridae > Protopterus > Protopterus annectens. The sequence goes on from NC_056739.1 coordinate 1,235,407,554, forward strand.
TTATTTGTTTGTAGACAGACAGTTGTGTGTTGCGAACTCTGTCTCTGCTTTAACTCTGCCTGCTGATGAGATGCCGCGTATGAGCACTGGAATGCAGCTAAGGCATGTGTGTGGCCTGTGACTGCTCACACACCCCCCGCATTATTACACCTGATGTCCATGTAAAGAATACAGCAGGGCGCCTTCATGAATATGCAAGGCATGCTGCTGTTCTACATGGTATAGCATAGCACTATTCCTGCATGGAGTTTAATGAATCCAGGGGAAGTAGTATTGAGTTACTTATGCAGATTATTGAAAGATGAAGGTAGTGCAATGAGAGAAAAAAAATGTAAGAGGAGAACTAGAAAGAACTCATGAAAATATTATGAATAGTGTAGTACAACATGTACAAGAATTGTTTAAAGGAAAAAGGAAGGTAGTGAAACAATATGGAAAGTGAAAACATTTAAAAGAAATCAGAATAAAGAGTTAGAAAATGAGATTTCTGTATATGATCTAGATAAAGTATTAGGGCAATTAAACCTAGATTCAGCAGCAGGACCAGATGGAATTAGATATGTAATGGATAAAAAGTTAAGGAAATGGCACAGCAAATATATTTTTTAAAGAGTTTGAATGAATATTTTTTGTATAAAGAATTATGTAGTGGGTACTTAAATTCATATGGAGGAAGATAGACAAAAGCTGGAAATCAATAATATTGAATAATAATGATGATAAGATCTTTATGAAAATAATACAAAAGTGATTTGAAACTAAAATGGAAAATATGGGAGGTAGTGTGTATATATATATATATATATATATATATATATATATATATATATATATATATATATATAATATATAAAGGGGAAGTGCTGTCAAGAGTTATTAATGATAGAGAAATTGTGGATAATCTTATGTGGCAAAAATATGAAGCGAAAATCATGATAGGCATTTGATACAACTGGACATGAAATCTTATGGGAAATAATGAAAGAATATAATATAATATAAGTGAGAAATATAGAAAATGATGTATGGCACAGTATAATAATAATAATGAAGTACAAAAATACTTATAAATCACTGTTTTAGCCAAGAACTACATATGAAGAGTGGTGTAAAACAGGATTGTCCAATGAGTTGTATACTCTTTGCATTAGTTATGAACATGATTGTATGTGAAATAAATTATAAAATAAATGAGGCAGGGTATATAACACCTGAAAGGTTAAGAATTCCAGTCCTGTTAACATATGTAGGTGGCCTTATAATAATTTACAAAAAACAAAAAACAAATTTGGATAAAAGACGTAATAATTTACACACGTGATAGCTTTAAATAAAGGGAAAAAAAGGTTTAGGTGATGTAGTAAAGATAGGGAGTATATATTTTACAATTAATTAAATTTCTATGTTAGGTATAAAATTTGTTAATAAAGATGCAAGGAGAATTCAATGAGAAAACAACAGAAGAAATAAAACAAATGTGTCTTTTTTGGAAAACATAACATCATTCAGAAAAAGGGTTTATATGATAAATTCTGTATTGATGTAAAAATAGCATACTTAGTTACTGTATTTATGTTGCCAACACCAACATAATTTGAAAAGGATTTTTTCCAGATAATTTTTTTTTTCATTTATATGGAGTTCTAGATTAAACCCACTAAAAGAGGAGTTTTGTATGTAAATAAAGAGGAAAGAGGTTTAAGGTTGATTAACCCAGTGATATATGCTGCTTCATTACATTTGTACAAAGTGTTAAAGTAGATAAAATGAAAACAATGAGAGATTAGGAGTAAAACTGTATAAATATAAGTATGATACATTTTGGGTTATGATAAAAAGAAGTAAAAGAGAAAAATAGTGTATAAATGAATAAATAAAATGTTACCAAGAAAAAATATATATTTTTGTAGAAAATAAGAAATGATGATATTGAAAAAGAAAGAAGTATGGTATAAGTATGTAATGATAAAGTATTATGTAAAACCATGGGAAAATCTAACAGATAAAAAAATTAAAGCAATAAAAAGAAACAAATAGCAAATTAGAAAGTAGAATGTCAATATTTTTGCGAAGACCAGTAATAGATAAATTAAAAGTAAAAGGAAATATGCCATATAAAAAGAAAAAAAGAAAAAATATCTTTACATTTTCAAGAAGAAGAAACTACTGAACATGTGGTTTTGAAATGTAAAAGAGTAAAAAAGTTGTGGGGAAACTATGTAAAGAAGATTTTTTGAAGATAGAAAATAAGTGGGTAAAATAAACATAGATATGATTAAATATGGATATTATAAAAATAGAAGTACAGAATATGTTAAAAGAACAGATAAAAAGTTACTTTATGTCATGTGGTTTATATGGAATGAAAGAAGAAATTATATTATGTTTAATGGTCAACAGATTTTAGCAATAATATTAAGTAAAATCAAATGGTGTTTATGAACAAAGGAGTATGGGTCTAACAGGGATGAAAATTTATTATGATTGTAAGGAAAATTATGACTATGTGTAAATATATTTGTATATCTGTAGATTTGTACATGTGTAAATATTTGTAAATATGTTGTAAATAAGAGTTCTTTTTTTGTATAGAAATAAAGGACCCCTTACTCTTTTCAATAGGGGCTGTCAGATCTTTTACATTCAACTGAGCTACCACCAACTCAAGCAGGTGGGGCCTTGGTTTAACATCTCTTCCAAAGGAAACACATGCTCAGGAGTGCATCATCCCCCTCTTATGCTGCATTGCAGTGTCAGCTATCAATCTACCTGGTGCAGGAGTAGAACCCACAGCCTTCAGCACAAAGGCAAGTGTTACATGGAGCAGGCACTTAAGAGGAAAGAAGATACCAGTATTCAGTGGATTGAGTGGGGAGAGCATAAAAACAATGGGAGAGAAGTAAGGCAGAAAGTGTACACATAAGGCATTTATTAGAAGAACAGGGAAGAGGCTAAGCTGATGTGGTGTAGGCAAGCAAAGTTGAGGGTGTTATCCAGGTTCCCTATTAGTAAGTCGAACGCTTACCTTATCGAATCCATAAACGTCGACCCATCCTTATCAAAATGCAAAACCATTGAACATCGAGAAGAGCCAAACCAGAAACATCGAATCATCATGGTTGGCCTTCTGTGATATAGCTCCGTAAGGTAAGTGTGCGATAGTTATGGACCTTAGGGTTAGGGTGCGGGTTAAGGTAAGTGCATGGATGGTAATGTATGTTAGAGTTAGTGTAGGGTTTTGTTAAGTGTATGTGTGTCAATTATTTAGTTTGTTTGGGTTTAGCTGTTTAAGGTAAGTGTGCGATAGTTACGGACCTTAAAGTTAGGGTGCGAGTTAAGTGCATACTTGGTGGTATATGTAAAATTTAGTGTAGGGTTTAGTTTAGGTTTAGATGTAGGGATTTGGTTAGTATATGTATGTGGTTTATTTAGTTTGTTTGTGTAGGTAGTATGTAGCGGGCGGTGGGGTGGGACAAGTATGATAGTTCGATGTTTTGAATTTTGCGGTTTAGGGCGTTCGGTGTTTTTGTGGTTTGATGAGGACGGGTCGACGTTTAGGGATTCGATAAGGTAAGTGTTCGTGTTTATGATATAGACCCATTATCCAGGAGGTGTTTGAGGAGAGAATAAAAAATGGGGACAGAAAAGGACTGAGATATGTAGAACACTTGAATTAACTCATTACATCTGAGTGACACCTCCAGGTGCATCTGCAGTTAACTCCTGCTGATGCCGCTAGGCTTCAAAAATTGTTTGTTCATATTTGCATCAGTACCTAAACCATGCTATGTACAAGGTTTTAAAAGGTTTCATCTTAAAGCTTACACAATGGCAAACTCAACTGAATTAATATTTGACATCTATCTAGTGCAGTTAAATAGATATTAACTCTTGTTTTTATGATATTAATTTATATAGATATAATTTTTACATTTTTCTAAATATCTCAACAACCAAGTAACACAGACAGACCTCTTTAGCCTTGTATGAAAGCTTTCAGCTAGATGAATAAAATGCTGCTGGCAGTATGTGTGTAACTTGACTGGTTGTAAGCTATTGTGAGTTGTTTACAAAATATTACAAATGTATTAGCTACTGTGTTTACTGTGACTTATAAAATTTGATTCAAGCCCTATAACCTAAGGAATATTATCACTATAAAAATAGTTTGTGCAGAAGAGTTTGCCATTTATACTTCCTTCATAATCCCTTTGGTTCCAGTGACATGACCATTTGTTTGAAATGTGAGAACATAATTTGATTCTGTCAAAAGGCATAGGCTACGCCCATTGGAAGCTGCAGTGCAAACTTCCTGAGCTCCATTGTAGAGAATGAGTTAAAACAAGGAGAAAGCAAATTTTAGTAGTTGCAGAGAAAAAAAAATGTCAGGAAGTACAGGGGAGTTGTGTTTATTGCAATTGCAGCATAGATCAGTCGGGTGTAGAGTATGTGGATTAAAAATAGTTCAGATTCAAGAAAAATGTGGTACAAGTAATGTATTTATGGGGTACAAGACACTGAGTTAGAAATGGGTAAGCTGTGAGAAAAGTAATCCATGGAGAGTGAGGAACAGATAAAGTGTGGGAGAAAGCTTAATGTGTGCTGAGGCAGCTAAGGAAAGTACAGCTGGTGTGTGATTTGCAACTAAAGTTTAACTGCATAGATGGCACAGAATACTTCTGAGAATTAGGATGGAAGGCTGGTACAGGGTTTTAATTGGAAATATGGCATAGAGAAGGCATATTATCTGCACATGTGGTGGAATTCTGAGAAGTTAAGATCATACTAGAAGGGGGGTAGAAGGTTCTGGGTCAAGGTGTGTGGGAAGGAGTTAGAAGACAATTTACTATTTCGTCTATGTGGAGTGGGAAGTTGTGAACATAACTGCAATTAAATGGCAGTAGAGGTGGTACAACTATCTGCAGGATGGACAAAGAAACGATGAGAGAATGGAGGAGCCAGAACACTGTAATATGAAGAATATGAAGGTATAAAAAATAAGCAGGGAGAGGCAGTGAATTAAATACACTGTAGGGAGATGACAGCACTTTTGGATGAAGTACCCAGTGGTGAAGGTAAGAAATGGGGGTTGGGGTAGGAGAAAGTAGTAAGGTCTTCAAGACCTTGGGTATACATCATCAAATTGCACAACAGGTAATAATGTGGGAGCAAGAGAAAGACAGGGTAGGATAAACAGAAATCTGGGTATTTAGGAAATGAAGGATGTATGTAAATGGTAAGGTAGTGTAGTATGACTTCCCCCACAAAGTAAAAGAGTATATATATATATATATATATATATATTATATATATATATATATATATATATATATATATATAATGGGTTTAATTCATTCAGTTGACCAACTAAGGCAGTTGGTACCCTTCCTAGTGGGGACTCCATTATTTGTGATAAAATGAGCCAAGTAAGGTTCCTCAGATCTCATGTGCACACCCTTCAAGACCTCCTCACTCTGCAGAATACAGACATCTATGCTGTGACAAAGACTTGGTTTAAAACCATAGAAAGTGCAACATACCTCCATGCTGGTAAACAGGGAGATACCATTGAGCTCATCCCTATGCAAGTCACCATCGATAAGGTGCCTCATCATGGCTAGTTACAGGTCATCATCTATGCTCCTAGAGTCTCATGACTCTTACCTAAACCTACTAGAGTTGCTCACCATCCAACAAAATACCCTATTCATGAGTGATTTTAACTACCCCTCTGTAGGCTGGGAAAATTACACTGCCTCAAACTCCCAGAACCAATGCTTCCTGGACTTTATTAATACAATGTGGAACAGATAGTGTATGCGGCAACCAGAGGATCACACATACTGGATCTGGTACTCACCAACATGGAGGACGGTTGCATCCCCACCCCACCCCCATGTCATGTTTTCTTTATTGAGGTTGGATCACAAAACTGTCTTCTCTGAAGTAAAAATCAATGCAGGAAACCCAGCTAAACCAGTAACGGTTAGGAACTATTCTAAGGAAAACTACATCCTAGTGAGTGACAGTTTGTCAAACTTCAAGGCTCCTCCTAAAACCTGAGGCCACAGCTACTTATGCAAAATAATTCACAGAGTCCTGATACAAACATTTTAAGGGCTGCATAAAGGCTGCTGTACCTTCCAGAAGTAAACCTAAAACAAACATTAAAAACAAACTTCACTAGTGGAGTCCTCACCTAAACATGGTATACAATAAAAGAAAAAAAACTCATGGCCACAATCAGGAAGTGCAAGTCCCTTAAAAAAAAGTGCACTCTTATACAACTAAACAAGAAACTAAGGAGTCTAATTATGTCCAGCAAGGCCAACTTCAAAGTCAGGATAGCCTCATTGGCTAAGACAATTCACAAAGTCTTCTTCAGCTTTGCCCAGAACCTTAAAGGTAATACACAGCAGTCTGCTGAGCTGGTGGGTGAATGGCAAAAAGTACCACACATGTATTCACAACATCAACAATTTAATGATAAAGCTTTTGGATAAAATCCTTCATCAGTATAATGAACTTTACATCAGAACTCATTTAAATAATTAAATAAAATAAGCACATGACATCACACAGCCAATTAAAACATTCTAAAAACAATCACCTTAAACACATTTGTCTCTGCTTCAATATAGGTTTTAAAGAGACCATTTTATTTATGCCAGGGGCATGTTCGGCATCCAAACGCAAAATCCAGTCATACTCCCTGACTTCCAGCTTGTTATTCATGTCCCCACCTCGTAAGTATCTTAAAAACTATATCCAAAACCCTAAATGAAAAATTATGGGCATCACCATTTTCAATAATGTGCTGAGCCAAAGCATTTGTACAAACCCCTCTACGTATCTCTCATCTATGCTCCACCATTCTGTCCCTTAACCTGCGTGTAGATTTTCCCACATAAAATGCAGGGCAGACCCCACAAGTAGTCAAATAAATAATATTATCAGTATTACAAGTGGCATAATATTTAACAAAATACATCTTATTGGTGTTCGGATGTATAAAACATTGATCCTTATTTATGTGGGCACAACTTGAACAATTATAACATGGCACAGTCCCTATCTTACTGGATATTATTCTTTGTTGTTGATGAAAATCTTTCTAACAAAGGCGCCTTTTTAAATTCAAGCAATTCTTATATGAAAAGCTAGGAAAGGCGCCAATATACTGAGTTAATTCAGGAAGGCTCAACAAAATACACCAGTTTTCTTTTATTATGGGTTCTAGTCTTGTACTAGCCCTATTATATGTAGTAACATAAAATAATTTATTAATCTTGTCTCGAGCAATAGTTTCCAATGATACAGTTGTAAGATAAGGTTTACATCCACTATTTCTATCTGCTAAAGTATCATGATAGAAGGTTTGAACCACATGTTCACCATAACCCTTCTCAACGAATTCCGTCATTATTTCTTGTAGCTGAGAAGTCAACAAGGCGTTCTTAGTATTGAGTCGAGAAATCCATGTAAACTGTGCTTTCACAATACTCTTAAAAATAAATTGTGCATGCACACTTTGCCTATTAAGATAATTATTTTTATATGATGGTTTCCTATACACAGTCGAATTTAGTTCACCATCTTTCACAAAAAGTTCAACATCTAAAACATTTACCCTAAAACTCGAGTAAGTCAATTTAAACTTCAAAAAGCTAGTGGTGGCATTAATATAATTAACAAATTGCATTAGTTCTTGTTCATTACCACCCCAAATGAGGAAAATATCATCCATAAATCTTCGAAAGAATAATACATTTGAACTGTACACATGGTTATTAAAAATATATTCATCATCCCATTTCTTTAAAGTTAAATTTGCGTATGGATTACCTATTGGTGTACCCATCGCTACACCTGTTAGCTGATGATAATAATCATCCTCAAATAAAAAACATTGTTATCAAGAACTATTTGAAGCAACTCACAAATCATCTCAATCTGTCGCCCATTATGACCACCCACCCCCACCAATAAATCTCTAATAGCAGATATACCATAATCTTGAGGGATCACTGTAAAAAGTGAAACAATGTCAAGTGTTACAAGAAGGCAATTACTAACACTATTCGATGAACACCACTCATGTAATTGAGTCAAAAAATTGCTAGTATCCCTAATATAACTCTTAACATTTTTAAAATAAAGTGATTGTTTTTAGAATGTTTTAATTGGCGGTGTGATGTCATGTGCTTATTTTATTTAATTATTTAAACGAGTTCTGATGTAAAGTTCATTATACTGATGAAGGATTTTATCCGAAAGCTTTATCATTAAATTGTTGATGTTGTGATTACACGTGTTGTACTTTTTGCTGTTTTTTTTAACGTGTTATTGCTTTACCATGTTCTGCAGTTTTTCTGACGTGGTGGTGAATGGTACCACCTTTACTAATCAGGGTGACATCGCAAATCTACTGGTTGACAAATTCAGCTCAAACTTCATCCTGCCCACCTACTCCTAGTGAAATCCCCTTCAACATACTTCCCCTAAGTATTAGTGGGGACCAGGTGCTGGAAGCACTCACTAAGACCAAGAACACTAACTCTACAGGCCCCAACAACATCCCCAGTTGCCTTATGAACAATCTAAAACACAGCCTATCAGGACCACTTGAGGTACTCTTTAGTTACAGCCTCAAAGCCGGATATGTTTTAAGTGAGTGGAGGACTGCACAGTTATTCCCCTGGACAAGGATGAGCCATCAGCCAACCCTGGGAACTAGAGAGCCATCAGTCTAATGATCTTAATATGGAAAGCCATAGAAGGAATTGTCATGGAAATGATAAACAAGGACATTGGCAACCTTCAGACACTGGAGCTATCTCAATTTGCCTTTGTTAAGGGAAGGTATTGCCTACTTAACCTAGTAGACCTCTTTGAGATGGTTCACCAAGGCAATGGATGAGGGTAAAACAATGCATACTGTGTATCTTGACCTAGCCAAGATATCATTACAGTGTCACACCATGGTATCGTTGACAAGCTCTCTGAGCTAGATGTAAATTCCTACATAGCTTAATGGATTGCCAGCTGGATCACAGACTGATCCCAAGAAGTCAGGCTCCATGAGACCCCCTCCACCAAGAGACCAGTCTCCAGCAGAGTATCCCAGAGCTCTGTGCTGGGCCCACTCCTGTTTAGCATCTGCTTCTTGGAGGTTAAGGCTAAAGTTCAATGTCTCTGGTTCACCAAGTTCACAGATGACTACAAACTGGGAAATATTATATCTGATCTGTCATTGAGTACAGTGCTCCCTTTGCATGTATGTAACTAGACACTTTCAACAGCTGGAATGCCCACAAAGGTTTCTCACTTGTACAGCTCTGGGCATGAATTCCCTGTCCTACACTGATCACCTAAAGGCTTTGTCTCTGTATTCAGTCTCCAACAGGTTGCTGATAGTGGATCTTTGCCTGGCTTACAGGGCTTCCTCAGACCCAGCCCAGATGGATCTGTTATATATGTGCAGAACAAACAGCACCAAAACACTAAATTTAAGAATCTGAACTTCACTTGTTGCATAAACAGAATGTGCTGGACAGAGAGATGTGTGTAACACCCCCTTCAAATCCCTTTAGTTACCTCCCTTCTAACATGTCCTTTTCATATAGACATCCATGATACTCAGGATCTAAATGGGTTTGGGTTGTACTGCTAGGCTTATAAGGGTTCTAATGGCCATTAACCTAGTAACAACCTATGAGCACATTTATATATAGTCACAATGATTTGTTCATTGTTGTTCTTAAGAAGGAAGCATAACATAGAAGTAATATTTGTATACAATAGATTTGTACATGTACTTATAATCTTTGTAAAAATCAAAAATACTATTTAAAATAAATAAGTTAACTGATGAAGCAGAAAAGATACACAAGCACTTTCAACCTCCAAAAATACATAGTTTGAAATTTATAAGTTCCATAGTGTTACATGAGAGGCAAATGAAACTGCACATGTGTTATACAAGGCCTTGGTAAGGAATTGTGTATTCTCCGATACAGATACTAAAATAAAAACATAGCTTAGGATGAATAAAGCAAAGAACTTGAGACAGTCATATTTAACAACAGAGTACATCACCTATTTGCAAGATTATTAGAAATGTTAGAAATGCAAGCCACTACAATAGAAGGGTGTAAGATTAAATGCATATGCACAAGGCACAGTGAGAAAACAGTTTAAGAGATATGCCAAGAGATGTAAATAATAAAGAAAAGAAAATGAGTAAAAAGTAATGTGGGTGAATACAGCTAATAAAAGATACAGAGAGAAGTTGATCTTTAGATGCTCTGAGGGTAACATTTAATAGCCTGTTGAAAAGGAATTGATCAGGCTCTTTCATTGTTGTTGAGCTAATTCCTGCAGAGAGTATTGAGTTTTAGTAGCTGATGGTCTTCTGTGTCAACAGCTCTAGTTAGGTCTACAAGGTGTGATCCTATTAGTTTCCCTTTGTCCTATTGTTAAGTACGTAAAGGTATATAGAGCAGTCATCGTATCAGACCAGAGCCCATATTATAGAGGGGAGGAATTCTGTATGCTTGTAAGTACTCGGTGAGTTGGATATAGATCAGATTTTTAAATCATTTACCAATGTTGGGGAGAATGGTGATTGAGTAGATATCATTTGCTTGGGATGATTTGGATGATTTTGGAATGGGTTTCATGATGGCTGTTTTCCATTGAGGTGACAATGTGCAGTTTTTTAGGCAGATAATAAAGAAATGGGTGAAAGGCTGGATGAGGTACTCTTAGCAGGTGGAGATAAACCTGGCATGGAAGCCATCAACCTCTATTCAGTTATCAGATGGGATTCCATTTAGTAGGGTAACTACATCTCCATGCCTGATTCTTTTAAAGAAAAATGGCGTGAGCAGGTCTGGGAGATGGCTGTGTTATATGTGCTGGAGCTGCGGGTTGTGATAATAAAGTTTTGTCTGGAGAGTAAGCAGGAGGTTGTGGAAATGGTTTTTAATCATGAAACTTCCTGATATGTGAGTTATATATGTGATTGTTCTTAAAGATCCTGACGTGGTATTAGGTAGTATTTAGTCCTTTCACTTTGTGACTTCTGTACTGTTTCAGTAAGTGTGTGCCACATTGATAGCCATGTATTAATCTGCCTGACATACACTTTGTGATTGCTGCTTTGTCTTACACTGGACAGTCAAGCATGTTCTTTGTCCTGCTGCCCAGTGCACACCATCAGTCACGATTCTTTTCTTCTGCAGCACATTGCTACAACTAATTGATGATGCAACAACACTGTTGTAAAACATACAGAAATCTGGGAGCTAGATTATATTTATTTCTAATATCATACATTTTTTAAATAATGATTTTATCCTTCAAATAGAACCTAGATTGTTTTCAGATCATTCAAAAATTACTTTACATATTAATTGGTCAAGTCCTCACAAATTAAAAAAACACATTAATTATAACTGGATTTTAAATCCTAACTTACTTCACAAAGATGATATCAAGCAAGACATACCCCAGGATTCATGAAGCTCGGCGCAAGGCCGGCGTTAGGCTTGCGCCAACCGTGCGGTGTGAAGATGGCGCAGTAGCGCCAAATGCATATTAATGAAGTCGCGCTGCCACCACAGCCACGTGCATAGGAAAGGAGCGTGAGTGCATAGGGCGTGTCGAAGTGTCGCACGGAGGCGTGGAAATGTCAGCTGTCCACATGCAACCTAAAATGCTTGCATATAACAATTTGCAAGCAATAGTAATCACATCTGTCAGTGTCCATGGATACTGAAACATATGCAAAGCATGCAAGACAGTTCCTGCGAACACAAATAGGGAATAACGGGTCCCTATCTCGCGAACAAATGACATTGAAAACCATGTGCACATAGTCCCACGGAGTGTAGATAGTTATACCAAGTGGAAGTGAAACGCATCATATGTTAGCGCGCCATCAATAGGTACGGCCAGCCCAATGGTCAGGGTCACCAGCTGACCCATATTGTGAGGGAGGGTACACAGTTGGGCAGATGTGTCCATAACAAAAACACGATAAATGTACATATCTAGCGACCATATGACCGAATTTTATCCCACAACGCATGTAATAGTCACATACAATAGTTATGTCCGTATTTCACATACCAAATGTGACAGGAAATAGAATAAGCATGTAAACGAAACAGAAGGAGCATATAAATTGCTACAACAATAAGGCAACATGTAGGCTAAAAGGAACAGTATTATCTGTACCATTGACTGTGGGTACATGTTGTCCAGTACATTCGGATATGTGTCCGGAATATATCCCATCCTGGACATAGGAAAAGGTGGCATCCTACCAATGATTAGAACAGACGGCCAAAATCCGCACATCAGCGGTCCAAGCCGAACTTGTCAGGATGTGTCACAGTTGAACGGGTATTACCCAGGTATACCAACCATGTCATGAAAGTTAAGTATGGGCGTGTACCTATGTGCGGGAGGTATAGCATGTGGAAAGTCAAACATGGCAGGGTAGTGCACACAACCATACAGGTACCTACAAGATAGAGCAAAATCCTTGAAAGGTAAGACACCTTTGATCATTATAAGTAAAAAACTAAGAGCTCTCATAAAATCATCCAAGGCAAATTTTGAGAGAAAAATCGCCAAGGACTCTAAAGAGAATCATAAGGCCTTCTTTAGCTATGTTAGAAACCTAGGAGGAAACTCCCAGATATGCTCAGAATTAGTTCAAAATGATGTGAAAATTACTGAACCTACACACATTGCCAACATACTGGCTGACAGGTTCAGTGCAAACTTCTCCCCCCAAAAGGAGAGATATCTATTCCAGAGGATTGTAGCCCCAAACATCTCCAACGCCCAGGTGAGAACTGCCCTCACTAAGGCAAAAAACACAGCATCCAAGGGACGGATGGTGTCCCGGCTGTGTGCTTCATGAACTCAATGAGGAATTAAACCCACAGTTAGGACAGCTGTTTAATCTTAGCCTCACCTCAGGATACGTACCCAAGGAGTGGCGCACGGCGACTGTGGTCCCACTTCATAAGGGCGGTGCCTCCACAGACCCTGGAAATTACCGCCCCATTAGCTTGACAAGCCTTATCTGCAAAGCCATGGAGAGGATCATAATGGAACTCATAAATAAAGACATAGGAACTTGCAGACTTTGGATCCAACTCAGTTTGGCTTTGTCAAAGGCAGATCCTGCCTCTTAAACTTGGTTGACTTTTTCGAGACAGTCACCAAGGCCATTGATGAGGAAAGGCAGTCCATACAGCCTACCTCGACCTGGCAAAGGCCTTGACACAATACCCCACTCAGGTATCATCGAAAAACTCATCAGCTTGAATGTAAACCCATACATCACAAGATGGGTTGCAAACTGGCTAAGTGACAGAACCCACAGGGTCAGAGTTGCTGGAGCCATGTCAGACTCAAAGCCTGTCACAAGTGGTGTCCCACAGGCTCAGTCCTGGGTCCACTCTTGTTCGGCATCTACTTTTCTGAAGTACAAGCAAACACAGGAGGGTTATGGCTGACAAAGTTTGCAGATGACTGCAAACTGGCCATAGTCGAAAACACATCTGACACAGATATCCTCCAGAAGGGCCTCACAGAAATGGATAACTGGTGCCAGAGCCATGGCCTGAAGTTAAACGCCAAAAATGCATAGTCATACCCTTTGGGAAAAACAAGGCTACCCCTAGCTACCATATAGGTGGCAATCCACTGAGCACAGAAAAGTCATCAGAGATCTGGGGACCCAGGTTGACAGTAGCCTTCGTTTGACACTCATGTTGCTAAAGTAGTTAGGAAAACCTTCTATATCACCCACCTGATCATGAAGGGATTCACATCTAGATCAAGGGAGGTCATCGTCCCCTGTACTCATCACTTATTAGACCTATGATTGAGTACAATGCCCGTTCGAATGTATCTGACCAGACACCTGCTGCAGCTTGAAAGGCCCCAAAAGTTCCTCACCAAAAGGATAAAGGGTCTCAAAAATATGTCTTATGCTGCCCGACTGAAAGAACTCCAGCTCTATTCAGTCTCATACCGCTTGCTCAGAGGTGACCTGTGCCTGACATATAAGGCCATGTCAAACCCAGATTTGATGAATATGCTTCACCTCAAAAATCTAGATCCCTCAGAACCACAAGGGCGGAGACTTAAACCTTGACACGGTTATAAATAGAACGTGCTGGAGGGACAGATTCATCACCCAGAGACTCCCTATGCTGTGGAACAAAATCCCGGTACATGTGAGGCAGAGCACCTCTGGTCTTGTTCAAGAGGAATCTTGACCAATGGATGGGAGATTGCAGATATACCCCAGGGATTACTTCAGCGTCACTGCTTGACAGAGGCACAGCAAAATGATAGGCATAGTTTTTATTCAAACTAAAGGGGTGGCGAAAGCCACATAACTATGGGCTAGGCTTATAAATGCCCTTGGGCAGATAGCCTAGTATGAACCTATGAACCTATGAACCTATGACATATGTAGGGTATGCAATGTGTTACCTTGACCGTGTCATGGGCCATCAACCAAAGCAGTGATGATAGAGTGTCAGGAATATGTGTGTGGAGGGGGATGGGTAATGGTATAATCCTCCAAGGCGACACTGTGTCGTATGCAGAATAGGTGAACCATTGGTGTATGAGGGTGCACCGGGTGAAGCAGAAAGAAACACAAAAACATGTATACACATCTGCAATACAACCAGACAGGCCATACTGTAGAACACAATCCCACAAACATATGAATATTAAAATGTGCGATACAAATGTATAGACATGTCACCGGCACATACCCACAGATTGGTCCTGAAGGAACTGGCCATATCAAATGCAACACATCTGGATGCATAATGGACTAACCAGCATCCCCTCCATAGCACACAACCTGCTCCCATACCTGAACGTCCACCAAATCCAGCCATACTTGGCCTACTGCTTTGGTGCAGCCACATCTACACATAGTGACCACTACGCATATGTAGTAGGTACTGTCACCCTAGGCAGTTTCAGGATTGCAAACTATGTATCCCTTGCATGTAAAACCCCCAGCACATTTTCGTAATGCCAGAAGAATGTTCGGTATTTGTCTTGTTTTGGTCTTGTTCAATTTTGGGATATCCCTCATGGGATAAGTAACCTGTGTAAAAATTAGAATGGGTATGAAGACAGGAAGTCCAGTCCTGTAGATATCTGGACACAAGTTGGAATGTGCAGTAGTGGTGCATGAGACTTTCCAGCCCTAGATGGTCATGCAGAACCTACTACCCAGGATCAAACACCTGCCCGTGACGCACATGTCCCGACACGAATAAGCGAGAGAATATATTGCACACATTCGCATAGTGGCACATGTTATAAGGGTGATGAAGGCACTGACGTAAACAGGATACCCCCTGATCCACTGTGTGAGGGACAATTAATGTGTGTGTAGGCGTGACCTGACCAACAATGATACAATGCCAAATGTCCTGTGATTGTAGGAAATAACTATGTACCATACTGCATGTAACAGTTGCCTAAAGTGGTCACGTCAGGATAGAATAAACGTATTTGTAGAAGAAACAGGCAAACAACAAAAGTGCCAAAGGTATAAGGCTCACAGCTAGGAAACAAATGAATGTTCTAAACCTGCACTGACCGTGGCTATGTGTTGGCCCAAACAATCTGGTGTCCGCAGTAGGATTACCATCTGTCCCACTTTGCAAGGGACAGTCCCTCTTTGGACAATTGTTTCCTGACAAAATACATTACAAATGGCAAATGTCCTGGGATTGTAGGACATAATTATGTTCCATATGTTATGTAATAGTTGCAGAAAATAATTATTTCAGTATCTAAAATACCTAAATGTTACAAGAAACAGAATAAGCAACTAAACCGCTACAACAATAGGCTTTTATGTAGGCAAATAAGTAAAGTTCTATCCTTTGTACTGACCGTGGGTATGTGTCGGCTTGTAAAATCTGATGTGTGTTCCGAAAATGTCCTATCTTGGCCATTTGAAAAGGTGGCAACCCTAGTCCCCAGAATACATCTCAACCTGTACATATGACAATGTTAATACTACCAATGGTCAGAGCATTCGCACAATAACTGGCCAGCCTCTTAACCACTCACAAAGCCAGTGACCTTTGGGGGAAAGGTGTTGAATGAGAATGGCTACTTATAACAATGAAGAGTAATAGATGCATTTAACTGCAGAAAATTAGTTGTATTACGAATCTGTCAACACGTTCCAGGTTAATAGTACTAATATGGTAGAAGTGTCCTTGATTGTCCCTGTCACTGTAGAAATGAGTCCCTGAGTATCAAATAGGTCTGTACACATAAGTACACCAACCAATTGTCACATCTGTTGACAGGACTATTGCATACCTGTAGTGAATTTATAACAGATGCCCAGAATAATATTCATTTTATCTACAAATGAATGAAATAGTCAAATGGGAAGGGAAACACGAGGAAACCACCCCCCAACCTGCATTATGTAGTGGAACCACTCCCCGCCCTAAATTATGTAGCGCCGACCCAATAATGTGGTCAGAGTTGCCCAAACACCTGCGTCTGTAAACACAGGTAGAATGTTAAAATCTGGACTAACTCTGTCCATGTGCTATGTCTGATCTGTGAACAGCACCAGGGCAGTTCTAGTCACCAGTTGGCCGAGCCTAAACCCAGACCAGCACATGAACACCCTGACAATAAAACACGCGTATGTGCGAGGACTATAGGCGTAGGAGTTCTGAATATCCTTGGAGTGAGTAGACTTGCAGCACGGGTCCAGAGCAGTAGGAAACAGGGAATGTCCTAATTGTAGTACTGCGGTTTTCCCAGCAGGAGAATGGATGCCTGTTGTGTAAGGGAAGCAGTGAGGCGTATGTCAGAGTAGCTATGAACCATGGGTATACATATAAATGAGCCAGAACACCAATAGTGTAGTGGTTACAGCATCCGCCCAACGTAAAGGCATTTCCGGTTCAAGTACGACTATAGCACATATTAATTGTGTAATGAATGCCTCTGTGCTGTAAAGCCAACATTTATACATGTAAAGGTGACCGCGTTCGCATGGGTCCGTTAACCGGATTCCACCAAAGTGGTACTTTCATAAGGAATAAGGCACATGTAATCCCAAAGAAGTGCCTTTATCTTTATCTTAGCTTCCAAACTTGAAGGCATAGTTGGACCAGTGCCAAAAGTAGTGTACAAAACAGGAGCTAATTTAAAGAGAATTATAGAAAGTAACACACATGATAATGACCATAGGCACACTTTAGCAGGCACCACTAAATGTGGTTCCTGTAATCAGTGCGGGCACATAAATGAGGCCAAAAGCATTAGGTTAAGGGACAGTAATAACACCTTTATTAAGTTTATAAAAGGTAACTGCAACTCCACTAAAGTGGTATATTTAGCCACATGTAGCCAATGCCCTGCTTATTATGTGGGCAAAACGGAAAGGAATTTAAAGAAGCGAGTGTATGAACATTTTTATCGAATTAGAAAAAAGACAATAGAAATGCATTGTACAGGCACTTGCTTGAACATGGAGATACTCATACCTTCCGTTTTGCCATTATTGAGCAACTGCAAAGTTCATTGTTTAGTGGAAATTGGAAAATGCAGTTATCAGCGTTAGAAAGCAAATGGCAAATAATATTAGATGCTACGAGGGCTCCGGGATTAAATGATTCAATTAGTATAAAACCTTTTTTGGTTTTAGCTCAATAATATCAAAAGTGCAATGTAGGTTATGGTGTATGCCAGTATTATTATCTATCAAATAGTGGATCTTTATGTATCCATATATTTATGATACATCATGTTTAAACGATATATAGATGTTTTTAATGTTTCTAATGTCATACTTGTTATATGTTATATATATTTTTTCTTTATATATATATTATGTTTTTATTAGTTTTTTCTGTGTTTTTAAATGTATTTTAAGTAGTACACCTTTAAAGGTTTTGGCGCCATTTTTAAATTACAAGGGTATATAAATTTGTTTGGTATGGATTTGTATGGTTCTGATGAAGACTAGGTTTTCTAGTTGAAAGCGCTAAACCAAGTGTAATAAATAGTTATCCTGTGTACGAGGTTTGCTGATTTTCTTAGTTCCTACTATTGGTTATCAGTTGCTGTTTCGAGTATTGCTAGTAGTTTGTTGTTATGGAGGAGCAGAAGGAAGTCAGCGGTCCTTTATTGTCACGGGAGGAATATTTACTGCTACGTGCTGAGGTTTCGGAAGTTCAGAGCGAACTGAAAAGGCTTATTGATTTAGTTACAGGGTTGGTAACTAACCATGGCATTCATAGTAAACCTACTATGCATCATAGCCCCATCCGGGGTTTAGTAGCTGAGCAGTTGTCACACGAGGAGGAAGCGGATAGCAGTAGTGAGGTTGCTAATGATGTACGGAGGAAGTTGCCTATAACTACGGAGGCTTATAAAAGGATTCGTGGAAGCAAGTCGCAATCTTCACCAGCGAAAGGGTCGTCTAATAAATCACCGGGAAACTCTTCCGCTGATTCAGCGGCTTTTGGATGTGTTATTACAAGGGCGAAAAGCAAGCGGAGTAAGCAGCAGCTATGTACACCGGAAAGGGGCTTTCCGGTTGTTTTGTGTAACACGGTTACATCTTGTCCCGGTGTTCCAGCAACCATTGATCTACCAGATATGGATGGTTCATCGCCTAAAGATGTAGGACTATGGTCAATTGTGGATGGAGGGGAAAAAAATGTTTTTGACCCCTTGCCCACTACACCGGCACAAGACTTTACATTTGACTTCAGTATCACTAGGGCACGCAGGGAAGCTGAACGAAACGGGGCAAGACCAAAAACTGTTACTACATCTATGGAAGTAGTCCAGAAACATCGCGATTGCACACGAAGTAAAAAAGGTACTGTTTCATATAAAAACTCTAGTCCTCAACATCAATCTAAGCTTTTTTATAAAAGCAATGTTCCTAATATAAAGGGGCCTCAACAAGTGTTGGTAGCCGATGTAAACAATGAAAGGGAATTAATGGAGCGGTTTTTATATGAACAGTGTAACGATTTTGGTACTAAAAACAAGGCTCCTGTTAAAAATTCGAATGAGTTTTGTACTACTACTATTAAAGACACTATTTTTGAATTTGGGAAGAAACTTCTTGCCTATAAGAATTGTAAAATGGATATAGATTACTTAAACTGTTGTTTGGAGAATAAGGTCGTTCCCAAAGGGATTCGCTTTTTTAAATTACCATTGGGTATTGTGTATACTGACTCTGTTAAAAGTGAATTTAATGAACTTTTTGACAGTTTTGGGGGATTATTTATGCAACTACTTATAAAACATCATAAGGATAAATGCATTTTGTTAGGAGAACAACTTGAAAGTATGTATGAGATTATTGTTGGTGATGTTGAATATGATATATGGAGTGACCTGTTTAAGAACCAGTTCACTGTGGCCGACAGTAAAGTTAAAAATATTTATGATAGAAAAAGTAAAAAGTTAGACAGAGACCTAAATTTATACAAAACAGAACAGGTGTATGTTTGGCCTAAGCATCAGGATAAATTGAAGTTTAATGAACGAGGGCAGGGTAGGGTAAATTCAAGATACCCTGCTCGGGATTTTCAGAGGGATCGATCCCCATTCAATCAATATCCCGACCGGCACAGTCGTCAATACAGGAGGTAGATAAAGTGGTTTGCTCCCATGTCAGTGGTTGTATTAAGGAAGGGTTTCTTAATTCTCAAGCAGTATTTACATCCCCTAATAGGGTTAATGACACGCCAGAGATCACTATGACGAACACCAGTGTTCAGCAACCTGGGCCTGCATGCGTTTTCCATTCTTATGATGGCTTTAGTGTTTACAACTACACTGACATGGAGGTAAATGAGCATTTCATCCAAGTTATGAGCAAGGGTATGAAATTTATCCCTACGGTACGGAGCAACATAGTGGATAACATCAAACAAATTAAATTCTACTGCCGGGATTTAAATTTAGCTGTCCAGTTCGATAACCAGGTGATTTCTGAGAGTGACAATATGGGCAAAATGTTGAAGAAGAAGAGTGCATTTATTCCGGTAGCCCATCCGGGTATAGCCAATTTTGAAAAATTGGTTTGTCAAGATCTGTATAGGTTGCACAGGGATATATTCAAACCTCAGTCCCTGTACCCTACAAGTCAGAACAATCTTACCCAGGCTGAGAGAGATTGTTTGAAGCAAATTGTCCACAATAGGGACGTCCGCATTATGAAACCAGATAAGGGCGGAGGGATAGTCCTTTTTCCATCAGATGATTATGTGGCTAGGATACATGACATTTTACAACAGACAGAGGTATATGAGACAGTCTCCCTCAACCAAATCAATATAGGACATCATCGTATAGATTTGGTTATAGAGGAATATCTCATTGATAGTAGAATTACTAATGAGACCTACACATATCTGAAGAATGACCATCCGGTTTTGGCGAAGATCGTGGGGATTCCCAAAATCCACAAATCTGTGGACAACCCACCGTTCAGACCTATAATTTCTGGGTCTAGATCCAAAACTTTTAAGGTGGGTAAATGGATCGACCATCAGCTCAAGCATATCTATGGAGCTATTCCACAGATTTTGAAGGATTCTTGGAGTTTTCTAGGGAAACTTACCCATGACCACTGGAAGACCAACCTCACTCTGGTCACTATTGATGTAGTGGACCTGTTTTCGTGCATTCCCAACCAGCTAGGATTGGAATATTTTTCTAACAGCCTTCGTAAATATTCAGGACTTAGCTGGGATGGGATTGGTTTATTATGTGACATGATGGGTCTGGTCTTGGAACATAATTACATCACGTTCCAAGGGGAATTTTTTAAACAAATCAAGGGTGTGGCCATGGGTTCCTCATGTGCACCGATATTCGCTAACCTGGTTATGGTCGAGTGGGAGGAAGAGATTTTATTCCGAAGCCCTTATTATACGGATATTCATTTTTACGGACGATACTTGGATGACATCTTTATTCTGTGGAAAGAATCAGCCGACAAGCTTGACGAATTCATGGCTTTCCTCAACACTTCCTCTACTTTTTTGAAATTTACCCACAGTATTAGTAGCAGTGATATTCCCTTTTTGGACGTCCTCATTGGTTTGGGGACCAGTGGGTTCACATCTCAATTGCATCGTAAACCCACTTTTTCTAATGATTATTTGTATTTCTCCAGTTGTCATCCACCCCACATTTTCTCAAACATAGTTAAGGGACAATGTATTCGTGTTGCGAGGATGTCTTCAACCAGGGAGGTTATGATCACCGAAATTGCTAATGTTAAAAAACTATTTCTGGACAGAGGGTACCCGTTGCAAATGGTTAACAACATTACCAAATACGTGCAAAAAGAATGGGGTAACAAGTATCCCCCGTTGTTAGGAAAATATTTTGTTAGTCCAGAAATAGAAGCAAAGAACGACCAAAAGTATCGAAGGGTGTGTGTATTGACATACACCCCCCACACGAATGTCATAATAGACATATTAAAACAGCATTGGGAAATTATCTTAGCTTCTAAACTTGAAGGCATAGTTGGACCAGTGCCAAAAGTAGTGTATAAAACAGGAGCTAATTTAAAGAGAATTATAGAAAGTAACACACATGATAATGACCATAGGCACACTTTAGCAGGCACCACTAAATGTGGTTCCTGTAATCAGTGCAGGCACATAAATGAGGCCAAAAGCATTAGGTTAAGGGACAGTAATAACACCTTTATTAAGTTTATAAAAGGTAACTGCAACTCCACTAAAGTGGTATATTTAGCCACATGTAGCCAATGCCCTGCTTATTATGTGGGCAAAACGGAAAGGAATTTAAAGAAGCGAGTGTATGAACATTTTTATCGAATTAGGAAAAAAGACAATAGAAATGCATTGTACAGGCACTTGCTTGAACATGGAGATACTCATACCTTCCGTTTTGCCATTATTGAGCAACTGCAAAGTTCATTGTTTAGTGGAAATTGGAAAATGCAGTTATCAGCGTTAGAAAGCAAATGGCAAATAATATTAGATGCTACGAGGGCTCCGGGATTAAATGATTCAATTAGTATAAAACCTTTTTTGGTTTTAGCTCAATAATATCAAAAGTGCAATGTAGGTTATGGTGTATGCCAGTATTATTATCTATCTAATAGTGGATTTTCATGTATCTATATATTTATGATACATCATGTTTAAATGATACATAGATGTTTTTAATGTTTCTAAATTCACACTTGTTATATGTTATATATATTTATTTTTTATATATATATTATGTGTTTTATTAGTTTTTTTTGTGTTTTTTAAATGTATTTTAGTAGTACACCTTTAAAGGTTTTGGCGCCATTTTTAAATTACAAGGGTATATAAATTTGTTTGGAATGGATTTGTATGGTTCTGATGAAGACTAGGTTTTCTAGTTGAAAGCGCTAAACCAAGTGTAATAAATAGTGATCCTGTGTACGAGGTTTGCTGATTTTCTTAGTTCCTACTATTGGTTAACATCTACACATAGTGACCACTACGCATATGTAGTAGGTACTGTCACCCTAGGCAGTTTCAGGATTGCAAACTATGTATCCCTTGCATGTAAAACCCCCAGCACATTTTCGTAATGCCAGAAGAATGTTCGGTATTTGTCTTGTTTTGGTCTTGTTCAATTTTGGGATATCCCTCATGGGATAAGTAACCTGTGTAAAAATTAGAATGGGTATGAAGACAGGAAGTCCAGTCCTGTAGATATCTGGACACAAGTTGGAATGTGCAGTAGTGGTGCATGAGACTTTCCAGCCCTAGATGGTCATGCAGAACCTACTACCCAGGATCAAACACCTGCCCGTGACGCACATGTCCCGACACGAATAAGCGAGAGAATATATTGCACACATTCGCATAGTGGCACATGTTATAAGGGTGATGAAGGCACTGACGTAAACAGGATACCCCCTGATCCACTGTGTGAGGGACAATTAATGTGTGTGTAGGCGTGACCTGACCAACAATGATACAATGCCAAATGTCCTGTGATTGTAGGAAATAACTATGTACCATACTGCATGTAACAGTTGCCTAAAGTGGTCACGTCAGGATAGAATAAACGTATTTGTAGAAGAAACAGGCAAACAACAAAAGTGCCAAAGGTATAAGGCTCACAGCTAGGAAACAAATGAATGTTCTAAACCTGCACTGACCGTGGCTATGTGTTGGCCCAAACAATCTGGTGTCCGCAGTAGGATTACCATCTGTCCCACTTTGCAAGGGACAGTCCCTCTTTGGACAATTGTTTCCTGACAAAATACATTACAAATGGCAAATGTCCTGGGATTGTAGGACATAATTATGTTCCATATGTTATGTAATAGTTGCAGAAAATAATTATTTCAGTATCTAAAATACCTAAATGTTACAAGAAACAGAATAAGCAACTAAACCGCTACAACAATAGGCTTTTATGTAGGCAAATAAGTAAAGTTCTATCCTTTGTACTGACCGTGGGTATGTGTCGGCTTGTAAAATCTGATGTGTGTTCCGAAAATGTCCTATCTTGGCCATTTGAAAAGGTGGCAACCCTAGTCCCCAGAATACATCTCAACCTGTACATATGACAATGTTAATACTACCAATGGTCAGAGCATTCGCACAATAACTGGCCAGCCTCTTAACCACTCACAAAGCCAGTGACCTTTGGGGGAAAGGTGTTGAATGAGAATGGCTACTTATAACAATGAAGAGTAATAGATGCATTTAACTGCAGAAAATTAGTTGTATTACGAATCTGTCAACACGTTCCAGGTTAATAGTACTAATATGGTAGAAGTGTCCTTGATTGTCCCTGTCACTGTAGAAATGAGTCCCTGAGTATCAAATAGGTCTGTACACATAAGTACACCAACCAATTGTCACATCTGTTGACAGGACTATTGCATACCTGTAGTGAATTTATAACAGATGCCCAGAATAATATTCATTTTATCTACAAATGAATGAAATAGTCAAATGGGAAGGGAAACACGGAAACCACCCCCCAACCTGCATTATGTAGTTTAACTATTCCCTGCCCTAAATGATGTAGCGCTGACTCAATAATGTGGTCAGAGTTGCCCAAAACACCTGTCTGTAAATGCAGGTAGAATGTTAAAATCTGGACTAACTCTGTCCATGTGCTATGTCTGATCTTTGAATAGCACCAGGGCAGTTCTAGTCACCAGTTGGCCGAGCCTAAACCTGGACCAGCTCAACACCCTGACAATCACACGTATGTGCTAGTACTATAAGCGTAGGAGTTCTGAATATCCTTGGAGTGAGTAGACTTGCAGCACAGGTCCAGAGCAGTAGGAAACAAGGAATGTCCTAATTGTAGTACTGCGGTTTTCCCAGCAGGAGAATGGATGCCTGTTGTGTAAGGGATGCAGTGAGGCGTATGTCAGAGTAGCTATGAACCATGGGTATGCATATAAATGAGCCAGAACACCAATAATGTAGTGGTTACAGCATCGCCCAACGTAAAGGCATTCCCGGTTCAAGTATGACTATAGCACATGTTAATTGTGTAAAGAATGCCTCTGTGCTGTAAAGCCAACATTTATACATGTAAAGGTGACCGCGTTCGCATGGGTCCGTTAACCGGATTCCACCAAAGTGGTACTTTCATAAGGAATAAGGCACATGTAATCCCAAAGAAGTGCCTGTAAACATATGTAACTCAGAATAAGTAGATGCAAGTGCCTCTTGGTGTACAGCTATTAGCATAGCAAATGTATGTTGTCTTGTACAGCTGTAACTTTTATATATATAGATATATGTGTGTATAGATAAGTATCCACAGACATAACAGAAATATGCAATTATATCTCTACATATTTATCTATATATACACATATATATAAATATATATATATATATATATATATATATATATATATATATATATATACATACATATATATATATATATATATATATATACATAGATATATATATATATATATATATATATATATATATATATATATATATATATATATATATATATAGATATGTAAGGAACGCCAAAAGATGAAAGCAAACATAAGGGTTTTGAAGGGAATCCAGAGCAAGTAAGGAATTATGAAGTGCTCGCAGTGTATGCCACATAAAGCTGCACAAGTGTGAGTAGAGCACCGCTCTTCACACCAGAGGCAGGGTTATACCAGTGGCCATAACATCGTTGAAGTGCTATGTCAACATTGTAAACAGACAGAATGTAGTACATGTTGCGACCACCTACACTTGTAACCTGCAAATCGTTCGTAATCCATAACACCAGGAAAGGCATGTATGTGCAAATATGAATGGATGGTGAGCCTGTGAATACACAAGGCGGTACAAAATGTGTGTAGGGCCCCAACGCTCATGAGAGGGCAATGTGTAAAGGTGTGTCATGGCTGCGATATCAGGTCTATAATGGCTGTTATGCATGGAAACTCAACACGCGTGTGCAGGAGAAACTATGCATATGCGATTATGGACACAGGAGTGCTAGGGTATGTTGTACCGGGTGCAATTGAGTGGCCCGTGGAGGTCAGCTAGTACATAGGTGCGATTCCCAGATAGAGCGTCATTTGCGTGGAGACATGCGTGAATGGGCGTATCATTGTCAGACGTTGTGCATCAGGGCTGGCAGCCCGGCGTGTAAAACCTATATGCCACCCATGAGCAGAATGGAGTTCGGCTGTGACAACCCCAGACCGGGAAAAGCAGAAAGACACAACTACATGAAGACAACAATATGTTGACGTACAGTCACAGTAACACAAACACACATCCTATCAACAGTAATAATATGAATGTGCACAGAAACAAACACAGTAGCAGGAATAATAGGCTGTGCATACGAGTAATAGGTCGAATGACACTGTATCACATCCCAGTTAGCAGCGGCACCC
Source organism: Protopterus annectens (assembly GCF_019279795.1). Lineage (NCBI taxonomy): Eukaryota > Metazoa > Chordata > Ceratodontiformes > Protopteridae > Protopterus > Protopterus annectens. The sequence continues at coordinate 1,235,433,538 of NC_056739.1, forward strand.
CAGACATGAAAAACGTGCGACATCTGTCCACTGTATAACGTGCAATATACTGAGCACAAGTTCACCGGAGTGAAGTGTCGGTGTCATAATGACTAAGGCAATAGTATGCTGTTGAAGCAGAGATAAAACCCAATATGCATGTGTAAGTGTCTATGTCCGGGAAATGTATAGGTTAACGGACACACAGATGTATATATAGATAAAAACGTATATATACATATATCTATATTAATTTACATACACATATATATTCATACGGCTATATATATATATATATATATATATATATATATATATACACACACACACACACACACACACACACACAAGGATATACTATGGATATATATAGATAGATATTTATATACACAAACAACAGGTACTGATATATACACATACACACAAAACAAAATATATATGTCAGTGTAGATGTACACATGTACATAAATAGGTTACTTCACAGCAATTAGGGGTAACATATCTACAGCCCGGGCATATGTGACTGGGAGGTCCAATTAATAAATGTACCCCCCACATCGCCCAGCTAGGCCGGACAGACATGCAGACAGGAAATACAGATCAATACCTGCCGCTGTCCAAAACACTGGTAGGAAAGTATCAGTGGGAGAGTTCTGCAAGGTCTACACTTTAAACATGGATAACGGTGTCCCTTGCGGGACCCCAGAAATGCAGGGTACATGTGAATCTGCTGACATTAATACGAGCAGGATGTAGGTGTACATGGAACAGTAGGTTGTGCAAGTGTGATAATACATGGGTTGACAAAATGTACGACATGTGTTCCGAGACAGGGAGAGTGGGCAATGTGTAGGGGTGTGCTCATACCCCTACTGCGCTCGCAGTAAGTATTTGTCACGACTGCTGTAGAGGGGTGCCAGGTAGGTGGACCATGGGTATGCATTAATGGGCTTAAGTGTGCAGGTGCTGGTTGGCAGAGATGTAGTAGGCCCGCCCAGTGGAAGTCATTAATATTCCTATGTGGGCATAGCATACGCCTACACCTCCCAAACCTGAAGAGCACATTTACCGGATAGTCTGTAAACCATCGGGGGAATACATAGAGACCAAATCAGTGCCGTGTACCCGATTAGCATGCACATCCATAGTTATGTATCAGAATGTAACAAAGTCCAACTAAACACTTCCAGAACTAGTGATATTAGGTGAACAGGTGGCGGAATACAGGTAATGACAGATGACAACATGTATGAGTTATAAACAGCATGTACATTGACAAACGTGAATGAATACATATGCTCTGTGACTGTGAATGTGTCTGGTTAATAGAACCAATCATCTAAATGTGTCCCACAGGGTGTTATGCATTGTCCCTGATACAGTGTTCATTCACACCCATTGGTATGTGAGTTCTGCTACTGATGGAAAGTGCATAATTTGCTGACCACCTTAGGTAGATGATAGCATAATAGAAGAGGTTCAACACCCATACGCCTGCGAGGGACACACCCGTCTGGGCAGTTGTGTCCTGCAAAATGACAGTTATGGCACATGGCCTGTGAGTTCGGGAATGGAGGCTATATAGTGTGTGTAGTGGTGTCAGACATCAATTTGTTGTATTAGTAACAGCTACATGTAATAGGAAACAGTATTATCAATTATAATGCTACATGAATAACCTTAACATATGCAAACAGTGGAAGTCGTCCGTTTACTACTGGCTGTGGGTATGTGTTGCCTTGACACATGTGATAGCTCTACATATAGGGTCTATAGGGCCGCCACCATTCTGAATGGCCAAAGTGGAACCTGCTCTGTAGAAATGTCAGATGTACCAGGGCAGAACATACCTACAGCCATGCATAGTACAGAAATATACATATCGGAACAAAATCAAGCATAGTCTAGCAGCAGTAAAGTTGCTTATGCTACTACATATGACATATCGACGTGTCAGGTATACAAGACCTGTAACAAGCACACCAGTACAGACACGTACAACATGAGAATGTCCCCTAATCAGGACAGTTGCAATGGCTAGAGTATTGTCCATACCACTCAACCATCCCTGAATGTCAGGTACGTCCCTGAGTTTGACTGAAAGTTTAACTCTGTCCCTCTTAATCCCTCCTAAAATGAGTGGCTGTTGAAGGAAAGGTGGTGAATTACACTTACTGACTAATGACAATAAGTAAGAGTTATAAACAACTGTTACCTCAGAATATGTGTATTAAGTCATATTCGATGATTCTGTCAATGTTTCAAGTTAATAGCACTACTTTTGTAAAAGTGTCCCTGATTTTTCTTGACCTGTCCCTGATTCTGTAGAAATGTGTCACGGATTGGTGGAGAGTTCTGGTATTGTCACATGAGATATGCGTGATGAGGGACTGTCCCATGCAAAGTGGGAAAGGTGTCACTTCTTCAGTCTCCCGTCGTGCAATCTGAAAGGTGGACAACGTGCAGTAGGTATGTGGTGGCATGACTTGGCGGACAGCTGCGTTAACAAACTCAAGTCACATGTCAGCATTGCAGAGTATCGGTTCCCATGTATCAGGCAGATGGGAGCAGATCGTATGAGGAACACGTATATAATATGATTACATCACTGGACAGGCCGCCGAGTCCATACAGTCGAACGCCTGCCATCACAAAATAGTTACACATACCCGATACTGTAGTCATGTTGTCCGATGTAATACGCATCACAAGGGATCACACACACCCAGCGTGAGTGACAAATGTAAGCGGAAATGTCAGTGAGCGAGCGGCTGTAAGCGTGTTTGTCTACCAGTATGCCAGTAGTGCACTGTCAAAGAAATGTGGAGTCTAAACGTGTATAAGGTGCTGTGACCAGAGGTCAGCAGTGCATAACACTGTGCACACCCACGCACAACTGCTCCCACCTGCTGGAATGTGCCTAACCCAGTCTGTATCCAAAGGCGTCGGCCTGTCCGCAAACAAAGAACTGCCCTATACAAGTGATGGTAGAACTACCCTGTGCACATAGCTCATGTGAATTAACAATAGACCATGGCATATGTACAGACAATAGGCCACACACACACCATAGAGCGCAGACTTCCAACAGTATAGCAATGTACTGGCAGATATTCCGGACCACTGGTGTATGCATGCCTGGCCGTCCTGTGTTTCAGTGTGTGAGCATGCCCAGTATGACTGTTACGCATGTTGTCGACCGACATTACCATCATACCGTCGTGTGTGAGCATGCCAAGTATGGTCAACTGTATTGCTTGTGTCACATGTCCAGATAGTTAGTACTGTGTTGCTGACCCCCCCGTTCTACACAGACAGGTGTCATGCTGTGTCTGCAGGGTAGCTAATGGTCATGTGGCATTGACAGTTGCTACATGTCTGCATAGTGTGGGGGGACATCCAACCACAACCACAGTCCTACACAGCACTGTGGGTGGCGCACATGACTCTCACATGTGTAGGTTTGACAGGGGGGCACAGCCAACAGTTGTACACATCTGCCGCTACTGTACTGGTATGCCGGGTACTCCATGTCAGTGTGTGGACCTACCTAAATTGCTGGTTGGAGGGATACCAGGGTACGTCAGTTCCCAGCTTTAATTACCAGCACAGTGGTGTTGGACATCCTAGCTTACACAACCTACATCAAACGGCCTGGCCTGCTGTTGTCTGTGTGTGTCTTAGGGGGTTTGGGTCATTCATTGGGCATATCCATAGGCCATCGTATATCATTTGTCTGTATTGGTCCACATCTGTCCAGCTGCATGGAACGTGTATGGGCTGTATGGACACACATGATGGTCAGCCCATAATCTGCAGTGGGTTAGGACACCCTGTGTACTACAGGCTACCATTGTGACCCCCGTATGTGCTACAGAGGTCATGGTGCCACTATGGATGTGTACTGTCTGCTGCCCTAACATTTGGCCACCACAGTCACTTGTATGCTCACATACATACCATAGCAATGGGTAACTACACATTCTAATACAACTGCCACTTGTTAGGTCAATAGACATACCCTGGGTGTGTTCTGGATTTGAGGACGGTGCTGGAGTGCTGCCTATGTCGGATGCACACAGTGCACCTCCTATACATGGCCGAGCACAGGTACTGTCATGTTTGGCATCCATTGTACTGTGTGCAGGTCAGAGAGGGGAAATCTGTGGGTACCTACTGTATCAGTGCATATGCCTTGTGTTGCCTGTTTGCCAAGGGCAGGTCATACTGTGCACGGGCTTTCGCCGACTGTGCCCTGCTCAGGTAGTTCCTTCACCAAGTCACACTGTGCCTGTACAGGCCTTGGCAGTGGTGTTGGGCTGTGTGGCCCTGCCCCATGCTGTTCCTGCTGCAACTGTTACTGCAGGATAAGATTGTGTAGCATACCAAATACCATAACAACTTGTATGCATGTAGCTTGTGAATACTGCAGAGCTCCAACGGATGTCTCCGAATACCAGAACTGTGAACTGAGCATCCCAAACACATGCACAAGTATATGTCTTGCCTGTGCATCCCCCTCAGTATGGTGTGAGTGTTCAGGTGTGTGTGCATTGCTGATGGGTGTCATCAGCCACAACACCAGTGTTTACCCAGCATCCCCCACTAGGAGACTGTAGGGGATGTCCATATTGACATGGGTGTGCTACAGCTGTGTCAGAAGCCATATATCGGACGCATCATAGCTTCCAGGGCAGACAGCACACACATTCAATTTCATGCCCTGGCCATCGCATATGGCTTAGCTGTTGGAGTGTATGCCCCTGCAGTGACTGTAGGCCCTACCCCGCTCACCAGGTGGTGCTACGATGTGTATGTGTGTGCAGGCTATAGCACCCAGTATCCCAGGGTAGTCATCCATGTGGTTGAACAGATGCATATTGCTGGTCTACTAATCACGTGTGTTGAGGACATGTACGTGCTCACTAGCATGTGTTGACATGGCGTCTGTGAACTGGTGCAATACTCTGGATGCAGATGCTTGTGAGATACCCATGATATCCCCAGTTGTGCTGTGTGAGGTAGCTGTGGCTAGTACACCTAGGCCAACACATACCATGGTATCCACTGTGATGTGTTTCCCTTGGCCTGTTTGATGTGTCAGGTGTGGCAGGCACAGGTCAACAAGCTGCTGTAGGAGGTCTCTGTCCACCCCATAGTGCTCCAACATCCCGAGCCCATGTAGCCCCTGGTAAGTCAACCTCGGTCTATAAAGTCTTATGTCACCCCAGTAAGGGTTGTTCCACAGCGTACACATCCTCACTGCCCCAGCCTCCTGCACATGTTGGTATATGTTGCCTGCTGCAGCCCGTGTCATTTGGTTGGACTGTGTCATGAAATGTCCCTGCAGGTATACACCAGTGGTGCAGAGTGCGGATGAAACCTGTGTGTATGCTGCTTGCTCGCATTAACGTACTGTTCATGTGCGGGCTGGCCATGTCATCTGCTGATTGTGCTGATCAACACCTGTTTTTGAAGCCTGTACACCCTGACTACCCCACCACTGCTGTCATCCCTCCCAATGTCACCAGGCAGGTATAGACACACCCCTAGCTTAGGTGTGCTAAGGCAGGAGCACTCCCGAGGCACAGTACTGCAATGTACGTACAGTATGCCTGACCCCCCCTCCCATGCTGTCAACTATATTCGAGACCTGAACCTGGCTGACTACACACATACACTCCAGGGACCAGCAGCACACCCTGGTGATAAATGTGATACACTATAGTCAACCTCATCTGCATAGTATAGTCTTCTAATGAATAGTTATATGACCCATACCGAACCTCCAAATTAATAACCACTGCTCAGTGTCGCTCAGATCCATACACAACTGGCAACAGGTGCCTTACTATCATCATATTCGATGTCCCATGGTCTTCCCAGCAACAAAATAACCGGTGTCTACATGACTACAACCCGTGGCCCTGCACACTACAGATGATGTGCATTACCACTACGCCATGGCAGATATACATAGATCCCAGGTTATCATGTACAGATCATCTGGCACAAACATTCAATAGTGCTGATGTCCCCAGACATATATGTTCACATCTATGTCCACCTCTACATCTACATATATCATATATATTATTTGTATACATATATACATGGACATATATATATATATATATATATATATATATATATATATATATATATATATATATATATATATATATATACATACACATATACACATATACATGTACACACATATGTAGATGTGGCATTTATATCACAACAGCGGACCACATGACAGCAATGCATTAGACAGGAATGAAAAGGAAACTACATGTGCCACCTGCATCATGTAGTGTTGTTACTATCAAGGCACGTGTGTTATGTGGCGTCACACTGGTCAGACCGTATCTAGGGTAAGAGTAGGGCTGCTGACAGTTGCTCACCAGACCTATTGGCGAATGTATGTGTTGACAACCCAGTGTCTTGGCAGAATATGCGGCTGTGGACACTATATAGGTCAACAACAAAACACACCGAACACATCCCGCAGCTAGCCACCCACGGATACCAACACATACGGTATAACTGCCAAACACACACACCTGCCATGCCTTGGAATGGAGCACCTACCTGTCTAGTCTACCACACTACAGCATTATGCAGTAACAGAATGCGCTACCGAGTTCCAGCATCACCGCACTCCCACAGGCATACATCTAGGTGGATGACATCATCCACAAAGGCAAAGACGCCGATAGGGAATGTATGTGGAGTGAGCCATCTAAAAGCATTACTCTGTCCCCAGGCAGCTGGAAACACACACACACACACACACACACACACATTTGGCAGGGCTGGGAGTCGAACATACACCTAACTACCTTATCACACAACAGCATTACGCAGTTACAGAACGTGCTATCGAGATTACTGGTACACAGTACTCCTAGAGACATATTTCTAGGTGAATGACATCATCTGCAAAGGCAAAGACGCCGATAGGGAATGTATGTGGAGTGATCCATCTAAAAGCATTACTCTGTCCCCAGGCAGCTGGAAACACACACACACACACACACACACACACACACACACACACACACACACACACACACACACACACACACACACACTTGGCAGGGCTGGGAGTCGAACATACACCTAACTACCTTATCACACTACAGCATTACGCAGTTACAGAACGTGCTACTGAGATTACTGGAACACAGCACTCCCAGAGGCATACTTCTTGGTGGATGACATCATCCGCAAAGGCAAAGACGCCGATAGGGAATGTATGTGGAGTGAGCCGTCTAAAAGCATTACTCTGTCCCCAAGCAGCTGGAAACACGCACACACACACACAGACACACGCTTGGCAGGGCTGGGAGTCGAACATACCTTATCACACTACAGCATTACGCAGTTACAGAACGTGCTATCGAGATTACTGGTACACAGCACTCCCAGAGGCATATTTCTAGGTGGATGTACATCAGGTATGGATGGATGTGTGTACATAAAGTGGTGATCCACCTTTGCAGATGGATGTTTGCAAGGGATGGCTCACAGGTGTGTCACAAACCATCCTACGCTATGTTACTGTTACTTGACGGTGAAGACATAAAACCTAAACAGCGGTCGGGTGTTACTGACTGTAAGTAACGTGACACCTGTAACACTTACATCCTCTCGTGTGCATATAGCAGCACAATTGCCAAAAGTAGCGTTGGTACACATAATGCGGCCAATACTGCTGCATGTCTGTCAGACGTATCATCATATAGCAGGTGTATCATTCACAGTACTGCCATGTGTGTTTGCTTGTGTGACCATATATGCCACATATGGTGGGGAATACATCCCAATTGTTACACACCCCTGTACACTGTTGTAGAGATCTGTACATACTGCAGTGTGGAAAGCATGACGTAGGCAGGGGTGGTGTGTATCACACACATGTCAGCTATCCATATGTGAATGACATTTGTGGACTCCACAGTGTGTGTGTGTATGTATGTATGGCTGTCTGGTGCATGGAGTGAGGGTGTATGCTACCATACAGAACAGACAGGATCCCCAACCCCTCATGGTGATGCAGTCTACTACCCTGTTGATGTAATCGGTCTCAGCCTTACTGGTTACCTGTACATGTTCATTCTCTGTGTCATGTCGTGTGGGTGCACAGTACTGTGAGGGTGATTTACCACATAGGCAGGGGTCCTTACCTCAACACTATCGAGTGTGCGTTATAGTGTTGTTGACCCCGTGAGTTTGGGCATGTTACTGTGTGTTTCTGTGTATGTCTGTGTATGTTCTCATCCTGTAATGTGACAGGGTATTACTGCTACACAGTGAGGCCTCATGCTATTAACACATGTACACATGATGTATGGTCCAGTCACGATATACAGGTCGCATCTCACATCATTCACACTGGCTACCCATGTGCAATATATACAAATGAAATGAAACACTGACATGAAACCACAGTATCTGTCATTGCTACATGTGTGGACAGCTGTGCATACAACGGTGGAGGTGTTGTTCAATGTAGGCATATGTACTATACATTGGAACAACACATGTATCATCGTTATCATCGGCCAGATTGCTGTGTAAACCCCACGCACCATGTCAACATACCTGTGATGTGACCTAGTATGGATGTCACATCTCTAGCCACTGTAGCCTATTAAACAGCCCACATGCTTCTGGATCAGTAGATGTGTGGACATCTGTGGTATGGTAGCCTTTCTAACAGTCAGGTTGAGGCTACGTATAGCATGCTGGTATTGCCATACATGCCTGTGAGTACTCCACATTTACACATGGGAAACTGCAAACACTGCTACTTGTTGGCACATGCAAGTAGACCATAAGGAGAGAACCAGGGCATCATTACCAACATGCTGTTACTGTTGTTACCAAGACACATACTGTGAACATATAACAATGCATTATAAACCTGTACTACATGGTATGTCTGGTGCGTGTCAACAGTACACAACTAGTGTAATATACACTTTTCTCACTATTCTGTTCATCTTGCGCATCAGATAATTTGAGCATGTCCCTGCACTGATGGTGTGGATGACAGGGATGCGGCACAGTCATCATCATATGTACAGGGTGATAATGTTTTCCAGGGGCATAGGCTGCACCAGTGGATGACATCATGTGTGTGGGTAAGGGCCGGTGATCTGATTGGACATGTGTGGCCGTTATGCATGTGGGTGTTGCGGTGCCCTACAGATGTTTTTGCTGTGTGCGTGTATGATTGCACACAGTTCTGCCTTTTGCCAGGCCTACACAGGGATATTATTGACAGCTCCATAATGTACAGACCAGGATGTACAGCTCACTGTGTCTGGCCACGGCCACGTGACCTGTGCTGGCCAGGGATTGCACGGGCACTACTAGGCGGAGGTACAGATTGGCTACTGTCCGATGACACAAGTCCACTGAAACTGTGTCCCCGCTGGGAATGTCCAGGGCCACGTCCACGTGGCCTGCTGTGTCCTGGTGTGAACAGCGCAGCACCGGCTGCACTGCTACTGCTACCGGCACTATGGGAGCAGGCATGTGAGGTGGCTCATTCACGTTGACCTGCACTAGGTGGGGTAGCTGGCCTACGTCCATGTGGCCTACGCCTCACTCCTACCAGATGTTCCAGCACAGGCAGCTCATGCTCGCGGATTGCCATGCCACGGTCAAGGATTCCGACCATGTCACCTAATCACCTGTCCAGAACATCAGCAATCTGCTGTTGAGCATTTGCCAATACCTGGATGTTGTCATTTAGAGTATGGATAGCAGCCCTTTGAAGCCTCTGCCTTTCTCTGTTCTGCTGTTCAGCATGTGCATGTGCCGCCATTACAGTCTGGAACATGCGTCTGGTGACACCAGCTGCTGCACTCTGTCCTGCAAGGTACATGTCTGCCAGAGGTCCTCCTATGAGCAGCACTGGCCACATGCCTGTGTGGCACATCTGCAGTCATTACTCTGACACCATGGTGTGGAGACACACCTTCTGTAGCCATCACACGTTCCTGTTCCAAGCTAACACACGCTGACTGTCCTTCCTCTATGGTCACCGGTGATGGGGTATGTGTTGGCATGAGAACTGTGTGCGGGGAAGAGGGGGACATAGCTGGGATGGCAACCATTGGCACAGATTCAGCCCCTGACAACCCTGCCTGTACCTCATGCATATGTTCATCACTGCTAGTATCTATGGGGACACTAACATCAGACGGACCGCAGGAGGGTAACGCACCTACATCACCTGTGAATGCAAAGAAAGACTCTACATTACAATACACACACACACACACACACACACACACACACACACACACACACACACACACACACACACACACACAGACACACAGACACACCATGCATGTGATTTGACAGACGGCATGCAGCATGCATGTGATACAGCAGAAGGCATGAAGCTCAGACGTTAATAGTGGTAGTTAGCATACCTCCCTGGGTTGCACACAACAGCAAGCAGGTGTCATATCAATAGCCATGCAGTTCACACAATCATGGTAGTAAGTATGCATCCCTGTGATACACCATGTGGACCACCACAGGTTAACAGTACACATGGCTGAAGTGACCTTGACATGTAATCTGCTTTTGTGTGCATTGACATGCATACATGTTGGACACAATGGTGTCCTGACACATGTACAGCGTTGCAATGGGTATCACATTGCAGTGTTGTCTGTATGCCCTACAGATAGAATGCATGTTTAGCAAATGTGCATGAGCATGGAAGGGTAGTGTGAGGCATCTACATTGCTATACAGTGTGTAATATGCACACATTGCATAGCCATAACTGCGTGCATACACATGACATAACTGTGGATTGTGACCCACGTTGCTAAGGTGTATACACACCAAACCATGCTTTGTCATGTGACAGGTCACTGGAAGACCTACGGATGACACCCCTGCACAACTACTACAGAGTCTTAGCTGCCTGGCAACCATGTCCACACATGGCAGACTTGTCAGTACACCATGTCCCACATGACATTGATGTACCACACACACGAGCTGCATGGCAGACGGTGATGTCCTACAGCAGCAAGGGAAATGTACGGTATCTGTGGCCTGATGTGGTGTCAATGTCTGTGGAAGCTGTACAGGTGGCTACTGTCATGCTATGACACAGTCGTGATGTTCAACACATCTTATATGGTCAACGTACGTGACACCTCCACTAGCTGTTCACAGGCTTTTAGGATGTCCAGTGTACCACATCAACTGTATAATCAGTCAACTAAGGCTATAGTTGGACCATGTGTGGACAATGTGCAACAGGGTGTATACACATCACATCTACTGTGTGGCTACATGTCTCTGGCCATCCTCCATGGCCATGTGTGAACATGTGTTGGCCAAATGTTTGTGATCACCCTCTAGCTCACATGTCTGTGTAGTCCCATATGACATACACCCATAGATGTCAGATATGTCACCGTCCACAGGGCTATGCAGACAACAGGTTGTATGTTTGGTATGTGGGGTATGTATTATGGGATAGTGTGACAATATTGCAGCCAGAACACTACATGTCTGGGACTTGTCAGATGGCACATCACAATGTGTGCACCCATTGCAGGGGCATATAACACAATGGTGACTCTTGTGGGCTGCCCATATCCCAGCTTACTGTGTGGTACTGTTTGCGTACCACACATGTGTTGTTCCAATGTATAGTACATATGCCTACATTGAACAACAACTCCACCGTTGTATGCACAGCTGTCCACACATGTAGCAATGACAGATACTGTGCTTTCATGTCAGTGTTTCATTTCATTTGTATATATTGCATGTGGGTAGCCAGTGTGAATGATGTGAGATGCGACCTGTATATCATGACTGGACCATACATCATGTGTACATGTGTTAACTGGCCACATGGTGAATAGATATATGCATTAACATGCCTGATACTGATGACAGTCTCACCTGCAATGGACTGATGTCTGTGCGGCATGCCAGAGGTACCTGTATAGGGGTGACACAGCAGTTTGAACATTATCCATGACTGTATGACAGCCACAGGGTGCACTGTGCATGTTAACACATCCGCCTGTACAATAGCATATAGTATGCACATGTGTGCATACACAGGGTAGCATACTGTAGTATGCAGCATGTGTGTAAACATACCTTGCATATGATGTTACATTACATATTGTACAGTGACACATGCAACTAAATGGGATATAATAGTCATATGTGCAGTAGTGACTTACCAGGCAACTCCAGGCTCATTGGTTGTGAGACACCCACCTCCCCGATGGCAGCTAGTGTTTGTGCATGCTGTTCTGAGGGTGTCCCCAGGCTGGCCTGTCGCTCCTCGGTGTGTGTGAGTGGGGGCTGGGTTGGTGGCCCACCACCTGTTCAACCTTGTTCCCTGGTGATTGCAGTGGCACGCTGTTTCGCATGTCATATCAAGTCCATACAGTGTCTGCGCACCTGCTGGTAGCTGCGGTTATGGCCACCCACATCATTAACCCTCCTGCAAAGTTCCTGCCAGAGGTCATCACGCTGCTGGGCATGCTGTGGCACATGACTGAACAACACCTCGTAGTTCTCATGGAGGTACGGGATGAGGACATCATCCTCCTGGTGGCTGTACGCTGGCAGGAGTGAACAAGGCATTATCTGGAAGACATAATGATGGTAACAGGTCACAGTATCACAGAGATGTACAGAGATACAGCTGCACATATATTTGTATTAAATCTAGTACATATGCACAGTTATCTTTGCAAATCATCATGACACTGACATGACTGACATGTTTGTGTCACACATGTAACACCCGTTATGCATTGGATATCATCACCATATATGTGTGTCACCTCATTACATTGTTCATACTCCACGTGAATGCTGTCTTGATGTGGGCATGTCTGTTTGCCTGTACTGGTGTTCTTACCTATCAGCACATGCCTGGATGTGTCCACAGTGATGCTGTTGACCTTGATGCTGTGTATATGTCACATATCAACACATACACTGCCTTAATGGACATGAGCAGTGACAATGCACACATATGCACGGAACCTTTACATGCATGTGTTTTGCCATGTACATCTACACGGCACTGTACAGCAGTTCAACATCCTGCCACAGATCGCCTGTGTTGCACATGTGATAGACATGGGACAATGGCTAGCCAGACGTCATTCACAGGGATGGTTATCAACTATAGCATGTACGGGCAAGGTTTCCTAGCTGTATCCGACAGCCATTTTGCCACCACGAGGTGCATCAGTGCCACATTACTGATCCAGACAGTTAATAATGCATTTACCATGCGGTCTTCACACCATGTATGACAGAGATGACATGTGCAGCTTTGATGGACAGGGCTGCATGGTATGGTGGGAGTATGTAACATGTATGGCATAGGGATCTGTCCAGCATGTGGCGATCTTTGTAGTAGGACGGTGGCTGTCCATGACATATGTCTTTCAGATCAGGATATGTATGTGTAGCATGTCCAACATCACAGTGTAGCACATGTCTTTATGCAAGGTAGCCAGCATGCTGCATAGTGGAGGTGAGGATTGTGAAGGCTGGTATCTCCCATCCATGCATGGCCAATACCCCTTAAAGGTGATATGTGATCTGATATTGGTCACCCGAGTGCTGAGTATGCCTGTCCAATGATCTCCATGCTCATGGATGGCACCCTGTCATGACATGGGTGCCTCGTATGACTACCTAATAGGCCTGGAGACATCACCAACTCAGGGAGGTGAACTGCACAGCACCATCCCTTACACAGTGTCCATAATGTTGACCACTGCCTAGGTGGTAGTTAATGGGTACAGGGTTATTCACCTAGTGGTGACAATGCTATTATCAGCTGTCAGATTGTGCACATATGTCACACACCTCACCTACAAAGCCCATTCTGTATGTTGTCCGCAACACTGAGACAGCTATTGCTCCTAGGTCATGACCATTCACATCCTTACATACACAGATGCCTCCCATTTGTCTGTGTGGTATGGGCTACAATGAGGGGGGAGTACAAAACATTAACCCTGTTTTACTGTAGCTGCCACTGGTGTGATATGCACATGTCACTCTGACACCTTTTGTAGTGTTGATTCTGTCAACAGGCCACTGGTAGAACACTCCTGTGACATACGAAGGTACATCTAGTATACTCAGTGTAGCTGGAACACGGTATGGGTCATGATGTTCTATGACCTGTCACAGATATGCTATGCAGTGTGAAATCATCCGTACTGTCATCTACTTCTGTACTGATAACATCTACATTGATAAAGGTTCATAGACTTGCAGACCATACTCAGCAGGGTAATAGTGCAGTGCCTCCAATTATGACTGTCATCTCCACTTGTGGGTTGCAGTAGGTTGATATTATCCAACACCCTATCTGTATTGCATATTCATGCTCAGCACTTGTTCAGAACTTGTGAGCACTTCATGAGCTACTAATTACTATAGCACCCATTCCAACTCATTTCTTACAAGTGCACTGTCTGTTCTTACATTTCCAGCTTGCTTACAGTACAACAGCTGTTGTACACACGTAACTCACATATCTCGTGAGACATGGTTGAATATACAGGCATGTCCAACTGTCACGTACCAGTGCTATTGCCTGTCTATATGATGACTATGGTGAACATGTGGCAATAGAGCAATTGTCTCATGTACACAGTCAGTGCTCACCTCCCAATATACGACACTACAGCCTGTGGGAGATGCACATATGTAGCCATGCTGGGGGTAATGCTCTCACCAACCCAGACTGTACCTGACATTCATGTGGGGATGTGTAACATTTGTAACACACCCCACTCATCACATAGTCTCACAAGATCTCCACCACCACAGGCCACACATAGTATGAGTACGACATTTGCAGAACCTCTCCATACTCTGTGTAGGCACCAGAGGCAGCCCCATCACCAAACACAACAACAATTACTTATAGCCCACAGACTCATGTGTGCCCATCAACTACAGCCAATAGGGTGTTATAACATACCCAACACACCAGTCATAGGTGACTCTGTAGGCGGTCACACTGATGTCCCACTCAGCAGGCTACACAAGGCTATAGTCGCTTACATCTAGCTGTTGGGTAACTGGTTCTGCAACATAACCTATGCACCCATGCCACACCTCACCAGGTACAATTTGACTGTCATTCTCCATGTTAGTGTGACTGCCCTGAGATGTAACTTCCCAGACTACATGTGCAGGGACATGCAATAGCTCTCCAGTCTTGTAGCCCAGAAGGTGTCGGCCAAGCCCTGGGGAGCATTCTGCATTCATCCAGACTAAATACCACTGTACAACAACTGACTGTTTCACTTCAACAGTTGCCTGTGCTTCTGCTGTCATTCCACAGGCATCCGGTATCTGTCTGCTTTGAATGACATGGTCTACAAAACACGATGCTTTGGCACAGATGACCTGCACCTGTCAGCCCTGGGAGTACAGATAACATGTAAGGCTCTTGCTGCTCCTATACTGCCTGTCTTGCACAGCTTCCAATAACATTCACCACCAGAACGGGAGCAGGCAAGCAAAACATGGGGTCATGTGACTCAATGCTTGACACAATCTCTGACGCACACAGGCATGGCACTGCTTATAATGGACCACTTCAATATCTATGCAGTGACTGGGACCTGCCTCTAGGCTCCGCAGAGCACACCTGCACTGACAGGTTATACTCAGACCACACCTTTCAGTTATGTAACCTGGACCGGAACACCTACGGCTGAGGTGTGTCCATATTTCACTATGTTGTACACATCTCCTGGCTGGTTACTTAGCACAATGCATCAGAGGTGATCCACGTGCAACTAACTGTGGCCAGAACTGCTATACACATTGTAACATGCTACGGATTCAACAACATACCCCACGGTTACCGGCCCTCATTTCTTGGTGTACTGGACAGTAGGGTTCAGACAGGTACTACTGATGTGCGACTGACACTACCCACACTTAACTGGGATAGCTACTCATGTACCAACACATTAGGCCAACGCTGTCCAGGATTCATAACCTCCACTCGGCTGGATCAACCCATACACACCACCACCAAGACCAACAATATCCTAGACATGGACATTACCAACATATCACTGGTGTTCCACACCAGTGGTTATCCCCTTGTTGGTAGTTTCCGAACATATGCTAATCACCCTTGTTATCCACATCCCGGCACCACACCCTTCACGGCATACACAGTACAAGATTAGTACAACGCCTACTACAGACATCTTATGACAGCAGTAGTAAACGTCATGACACCCGTGCAGATGGACAATGCACATACAAATGCTGAAACATACCCCAGTGCACTTCATTAGCACTTACACGACTGCATGGATCATGCTATTCCAAACAGAGCCATGATGGTACCCACATGATAACGGACATCACTCTGGGGGTCCAGTTCCATGGACATAATGTACAACAAAAGGTGGAGGCTGTTGCAAAGTGGAGTACAATCCCATGGGTGGGGTAGCTCACTGGTCAGCCTCAGTAGGGCTCCGGGATCCCTTATCACATCCTCCAAACCTAGCTATGTAAACATTACTGCTACACATTCAAGGGTGTACCACAAAACATTATGGAGGTATGTCAGTAGTCAATGGCAATACCCACATCTGCTCTGACATACGACGGTTACTCAGGAACATTACAGAACTGAGTGATGTTGGCAACATCCTGGTGGATGGGTTCAATGCTAACTTTACACCCTCTCACTCCCTACAGGGCCATAATCCCATGCAGGAACATTGCGGGGTCCCTGCGGTCACAACTACACAGTTCCAACCTGCACTCTCTAAGGCCTGGAACACAGACTCCATGTGACCGTCCAACATCCCAGGCTGTGATTTACACAAACCTCAGAACAACATGTCTCCCCACTTGGCCACCAGATTCACTAATAGCCTTGTATCAGACATTGTGGCCCCTGAATGGCACACAGCAACAGTTATCACACTCCACACAGGTGGTGCCACAATGAACCAGAGGGACTATTGCCCTATACACCTGACTGGACTGTTCTGCAAGGCTATGGGGCACATCATCATGGAAGTCATTCACAGAGACATTGGTGGGCTCCAGACCTTTGATGCCACCCAGGTTGGACTTGTTAAGGCCAGACCATGGCTCCTACACCTGGTGGACTCCTTTGATACAGTTACCAGGGTAGCTGATGATGGTAAGGGGGTCCACACAGCCTACATTGTCCTCTCATTGGCTTTCAGCACCATTCTCCATTCTGGTATTGACAACATACACATCCACCTGCACATCGACCCCTACATCTCAGGATGTTATGCAAAGTGGCTCATGGACAGGACCCACACAATGAGGGTAGGATACCGTAGTACCTACTGTATTTCAGTTACACTTGGCATACCACAGTCCTCAGTCATAGGGCCCCTCATGTTCGGTATATGCTTCCCTGAGGTACAGGCTAGCACAGAGGGACTTTCCCTGACTAGGTTTCCAGACAACTGTATACAAGGCACCATGATTGATACACCAGCTGATACAGACTCCCTCCATAAGGGTGTCACTTTGATGGATACCTGATGTCGATAACATGGCCTCAAGCTGCATGACACATGGTGCATGAACATCCCCTTTGGATTACACCAATAACCCACTGACTATAACATAGGTGGTAGTCCCCTACATACATGTCACATTATACGGGATCTTAGTACACATGTATGTAGCACCCACTCCTTTGATAACCATATTGCCAATGTGGTGTGGATATCCTTCTACGTGGCCACCCTTATCTGTACTGGGTTTGTAGCTGGAACAAAGGCATCTATTGTACCTCTAAACTCCTGATGTATACACACATTCAAGGGTACAACACCCCATTTAGGGTGTACCTTACAGAACAGCAATGGCTTTACATACCACAACATTAACACACCATGAGGATTATTGAGCTCCGAAGGTTGACGTATGTGACAGTACTACGGACACCATGACTGTACACATTTGCATACTGCATACTCAGGGGTGACCTCTGCTGAACATACAGGGCCCATGTCCACAACAATATTCATGGATATACTCCACATAAGCAACATGGCTCATGGATATGTGCACAAACACAATGATGAGTGGGATGTTCTTGAGGGTTACATTCCCAAACCAGACACTCACCATGCTTTGGAACATGATTCCTATGTACATCACGCAGGGACACTCAGTAGCACTGTTTATGAGATACCTCACTTGGTGGATGGGAGACACACATGTACGCCAGGAATCAGTGCAGTGGCTGTACTGTGCAGAGGTGCAGGTAGCACATGGCTCTGCTGTTCACAGACAGGACACTACCCTAGAGAGGTGCTGCCGGTGTAAACACTGTAGTTGGGCTTACACATAGACTTGCCAGACAGCATAGTACCTCACTATGAACCTGTGAAGCTATTACATGTCCTTTGTGCATGGTTAATTGAGTAGCTCTTCCATTTTGATTAGCTATCATGCTGTTACAGTGTCCCATGACTACAAGCCATATGTATCCTGTTATTGTGTATTGTACATGCCAATAGACGATACCTTTTGTTTGCATGATATAACTGTTATGCTGTGTAGAATATCTGACATATCTACCTACAATACTGTACATTACACATATTTTACATATTATCCCATAATGCAAAGCATACTTGCACAGCAGGACCACCTTAGGCATGTTATTGTCATTATATGCCCATACACATGCCTACTGTGACATTATATCAACATATACTATCCCCTGCTATGGCACATACTTGTTAGACATACCCTACCACTGACGGCGGGTGGTGTGGAATTGTTCTGTTTAAAGCCCTCATGTAGCATCCCTTGTGGTGTCTGTGATGTTTACCTTGTGGCCCACAGCAGGACACACAATTTCTACAAGCATTACTATGCTCAGCAAGACATCACTACATAATACCTTTTCCCACTTTATGCATTGTGGACACTTTTAATTAATACAAAACAGGCTATACATACACTAACATACTGAGTGTTCTACATACCTTGTTAGCGTTCCAAACTTTCGTAAATATCTCTCTTACACCTTTACTGTTTAAACAGTTCTATGGTATGAGCATACGGTTTGAATGTCTGGCAAGTCATCCTTATATACGTCGATACCTGTAACATGTGGTTTCCTGCCACCAATTGGTGTTCCTGAGTAAATTATTACATGCACATCAGATGTGCAGCTACTCCATTCGCCAATTACGCGGCAACAGTGGGGTATAATTGAATTCTCCACTTGGGCGTTGCCCTTTTGCCCTACCTTCGGGGAGATGGCCTGTATGTGTTTTGTTGTGTGGAATTGCAACTGCTATTTGTAGAGACACGGATATTTTGGATTCATGTCCCCCGTGGATTGTGTGTGACGACTAGAGTATGTGGTTCTACATGTGAGTGTACCTGTCATCTCAACCATCTGATAAGGGATTATTGCAAACAAAACCTATAACATCGCTGTCTGTTCCATTATACAACAGCTACGATTTCACATGGCGCCTTTACAAATGTGTCTCTCACAAGGTATGTTAACACTTCTGCAGATGTAATTGAGTGAGTGGATGTTTGTGATGTTATTACAGTCTGTATTGCTATTGTTTCGTGTGTGGGAGATGTAGGTGGGTGTACATAGCATATACAGGTTTGTGGGGACTGCATTTCTACTTATTCCATATATGTGTGTGGGCTCCTTCCCTAATTGAAGACCTATTAGTTAATAGACTGAAACTATGGTTGTTACGGGCTTATACATTGGGCCATTGTTAATTGGTTTCTATATAGTATGCAGGTGAGGTTGATACTTCCATACCTCCAGAAATACAGCGATATGTAAAGGAATGTTATTAAATGACAGCTGTACTGTGTATTTCTGTCACAGATATTTGCACTCATTGCTGTTGTGTTGGTGACTGAACCTCTTTGGCATGGGTTGCCACCTTTTCAAATGGCCATAGTGGGACATTTGCAGGACACACATCGGTGTTTACAGGCCGACACATACCCATGGTCAGTACACAGGATAGCACATACTTTTATCCTGAATACATACTTATTCTTGTAGCACTTTAGCTACTTATCATGTTTCATGTAACATTTACATTTTTTAGATACAGGCATAACTATTTAATGCAACTATTACATAATATATGGGACATAATTATGTCCTACAATCTCTGACATTTGCCCTTTTTAATATTTTTTTTGTCAGGACACAACTGCCAAGGGAGGGGCTGTCCCTCTTAAAGTGGGACAGGTGGTAACTGTATGCCAATGGCCAGCTATAACCACACCTACCGTAATGATCTACCTCTGAGTTAGCACTAACAGACACACGATGCAAACACACACACACACACACACACACACACACACACACACACACACACATTACAGTCCCATGGAAATGTACACGGCACCCTCAATACACACATACACAGACTACGGCAATCATAAACACAGTTGAACACAGCACCTACATGGACCGCAATACCGGCAGCGATAACTAAATGTCCCTTAATATCATGATAATATTACACGCGGTTCTAGTGTTCCGGTACTGTTTTCTTTCGGTCTTTCAGCCTCATGATTACGCATGTCGGTATGTGACACATTCCATAGTTGGCAGTATCCTATTAATTTGTACCTCCATGGTTGTGTACATGTCGTTGACCTATCTACATATTTGCAGATATAGGTGAATCCGTATATATCAACATATATCTCTCTATCACCCTTTCTATCTCTATTATGTATATATATATATATATATATATATATATATATATATATATATATATATATATATGACAGAGAGAGTGACAGGCAGAATACACCTTTCACTGTGTACATGTCGGTGTATACTGTTACCTGGACTCCGCATATTTGTGTTTGAACCTGTCACATTACACACCTGCCGTTGGTACATCTTGGGTAGCTTAGTGTTAGGTGATTGTGTACATGATTGCATGTTCTAATCCTGGCAGTGGTCATTTTACCCTTCAGAGCAGGCACTATTAGTACAGGGGTGAATAATGCTGGTTTCACCTGTTCGGGACATCATTGACCGTGATCTGCGCGATATTCAGTGAAGCTTAGCCCTGTTTCACGCATATCCATATAGTCATATTTAAATGACGCTTACCAGCACTGGGCAATGCATATTCCCGCTAACATGTGCTAAACATGATCTGATGACCTGCATCCAACATGCATTATTCGTGCCTTCGGGATTATGTTAAATCCCTTGCAGGAAGTGGGACCAGGAACATGCACGACAGTCACTGCATTTACCACTTGGGCAACTGGGATTTGTACACGTGTTATGGCGTTTTGTATGTGGACTATACTATGGTTGTTACTCCATACTGCGATCAAATGGGTAACTCAGTTAGTTTACATATGGATGAGACCTATTAATGGTATGTCCAAGTGATGTTTAATGGATGTGCTCCAGCATTGGGTATTATGTCACAGTGAGCCACACACTATAATGTGCTACACCTTCACACAACCATAGGTGGAGCATGCTGGGGTGACAGATACCTGTCATGGGTACACCCCATGCTTCGCCACTACATCCATGATTACATTATATGGATCCTATCATTAACGCACTAGGGAATCCATGCAGAGTGTGTGGGGAACAGTGATTACACACATGGATCCCGCAATTGGCTCTGCTTCACTGAGCGATAGTGGGTTACTCGATGTGGTGATGACAGCAGACACTGTTTCCCTCGATTGATGAATGGCCTCTGACAATCGGGCGTGTACCTACCGATGTACCTAGGAACCTATACACACAGTACCAACATATGCTGATAGGTGCGTGTACTGTTCAGGTGTTGACATTCCTTGTTCCAATAGCTGTTGTGTGTACAATGGTTGAGGACTGCCTATGTAGGATTCACAAAGAAGGCCACCTATACATTACAATTTACAGGTGGTCGTATGTGTGTGCCATCCATTTTACTGTGTGTGCAGGTGGAGAGGTGTGTCAGTCCATAGGGGCCTACACTGTCAGAGTATGTGCTATACGTTCCCTCTTTGCCAAGGCATAGGCATATTGGGCATGCCTCTATCTGCCTACTGGGGCTGGCACAGGGTATTCGTGGTCTGAATCCTTCTGTGCCTGTGATGGCCTTGGCAATTGCAGTGGGCTGTGAGGACCTTCACCATTTTGTCCCTGCTGCAGCTGTTTCCGCAGGATCATATTATGTAGCATGGCACATACTATGAGGATGTGGGCACATGCGCCTGGAGAGTACTGCAAGGCTCCACCAGATATGTCCAAGCAACAGAACTGTGATTTCAGCATCCCGAACACATGCTCTATGATGATTCTGGTTTGTGCGTGTGCCTCATTATGGCATTCTTGCATGGATGTGTGTGCATTTCTGATGGGAGTCATCATCCACGGCTCCGGTGCATAGCCAGCATCCCCCACAAGGTGACCATGTGGGATGTCCTCCCTGACAAATACCTGATACAGCTGTGAGGCATGCCAGATGTGGGAGTCATGGTAGCTTCCAGGGCTGCCAGCACACACATCCATGATAATGCCCTGGGCATTGCACATGACCTGGCAGTTGATGGAGTGGTATCCCTTGCGGTTTATGTAGCACCTACCATGCTCACTGGGTGGTGACTTGATATGTATGTGCGTGCAGTCTATCGCACCCAGTACCTCTAGGTAGTGTGCCACATGGTGGAAGAGACGCATATTGCTGGCCAACTCCTCCTGAGTTCGGGGAAGTATATATGCTCATTGGCATGTGGTAACATGGCATCCAGGAACTGGTGTAGTACCCTGGATGCTGATGCCTGTGAGATCCCCATTATATCTCCAGTTGGCCTTTGAAAGGTACCTGTGGCTAGTATTCGCAAGCTTACACATACCTTCGTGTCCACTGGGATGGGTTCCCCTTTGTTGTTTCTGGATCTCAGGCGTGGCCGGCACAGCTCAACTATTTGCTGAAAGATGTCCCTGTCCACCCTGTAATGCTCTACTATCTCTAGATCATGTAGCCCCTGGTAGGTTACCCTTGATCTGAACACTCTTTTCCTCCTCCGGGGCCTGTGGTGGTTGTCAGCATCATCCTCCACAACACTGTCAGTCTCTAACACATGGTGATGAATCACAGCTATGGCAGCTCCCAACATATACATTGTAAAAGTTCCCTGTATGTTTACACCTATGGTGCAGTGTTTGGGAATACACAGGTGTGTGTGGGGTGCTTTCACGCTTTAAACTATTGTGCTGTGAACACCGATGATGTCATAGAGTGTGTATGTACGATCGTAGCTACAGGGTATCTTATGTGTTTTACGACAGGAACTACTATTATGGTGCCTTTGGTGTTGAATTACATTTGGCTGCCGTGGATTACCTCTTGCCCTTCCCTTTACATTTCTTAACGTTTCACCTCCCATTTTCTGGCATGCATCCAGCAGCCTGCTTTCATTTGTACTTTCCTACACCTGGCTTATCTTGCGTAATGTGTTCTATGGCCAGTCTACTGCAGGTTTGCTTTGCTCTGCTATGACAGTTCTCTTTTCTTTGCAATCCGACACCTCCCCTATCCTGTTTTGCAGGTTTCTGCGAGCAGACTTGTCAGCTGCCGTCGATTGCCTGCTGTGAGTTAATAGGTGTTAATTGCTCAGTTGTACTCCAATTACCCTACTGCGGCATTTCCTTATTTTCTTCCCCTGACCTTCCTGTTTGAGCTATGGTGTGTGGCATGTGCGTCCACTTACCGGGTTTCTGGCATGTTTTCCTCCCCGTACACATGCGCTTTCGGGCACCATATGTGCTCTCAGCTAAAAGATACTATACCTACCTCCCCACCCCTGTCCTGCAGCTTTGCTTAGCAGCTGCCAGGCCAGATTTGCATTGCTCCAATGTGCTTACAGCTATGGTGGCACACCCTACTGCTGATGTCATGTATACCTCTAAGCCACTCCTCAGTGTTGTAGCGCTGCACCGTATGGTACATCCTTAGTCCGGTGGGACGTTTGCAATTCACTATTACCTGCCTCATTTGCATGGCATTGACTACTAATTCCTAGTTACCATGCTGAACACTGTCACAGGCCCTTAGCAACCCTTGCAGCGTGGTTGTGGTGTACCATGCATACCATTGAGTATTATGGTGAAATCATGATTTGTATTACATTGCAATTTTATGACATTTGTATATATTTTCTTTGTGTTCCCATTTGCGCACACATGCCCTGCGGTTGTACATTACTGGATTAATACCTCAGAAATCCAAATCTCCATCGAGCCACACGCCGAGACTGAACCTCAGCACTGGAAAATAAAATAGGACATGCTGAGGGGACAGATTCATATCCAGAGGCTCCCTCTCTGGAGGAAAATCCCCATCAGTCCAGGAGGCAGAGAGTCCTCCTCTCTCTCTTCAAGAGGGATCTTGATGAGTGGATGGGAGAGATTAGGTACGGGGTATCTTCTGTGTGTCACTGTTAGACAGAGCACAGGTATACTAACTTCAAAAAGGGCATAGCAAAATAAATTAAAATGAAATGGGTAAAGCCAAACACATTCTGGCTAGGCTTATAAATGCCCTAGGGCAGATAGCCTAGTATGAACCTATGAACCTATGAACCTACTGTGGACATGACATTAAATGTTGTTTTTTAGGTGCTGTGCATCTTTTCTTATGCCATTGGCTGTATATTTAGCCATTGGCATACGTTAACTTTGTAATACATGAGTCTGGTCTGCTTTCATCTGGTCTGATGTTCTGTTTGGAAAAATGTAGACCATGTTTTTTTGTTTACATTTCTGTGGGCTTATGCTGCGCCTGCACCACTTCATGAATCGCTATGTACCTTCATTTGCATGGTGTGGCACTGCGCATGGGGTGATTAGCATACCTAAGCTGAGGGCTGCGCAGATCTGGCGTACACCGGTAGTGCACGTGGAATTGGATCGTACCTGAATCGCTCGGCGGCCATGTTTGGTGTTATACCGCCTACGCTATGCCTGGCGCAAGTTTCATGAATCCCAGGGATAATGTATTAAATGATTTTTTAAACAACTTGTCTGGTCTCAGATTTCGGTTTCTGGGCTTCCCTCAAAACTCAGATTACAAGTATTTTTATAAATAAGGCCCAATTTTATAAAAAAACACTTTATAAACAAAATAAATTAGCTCTTATGCATACAATTAGAAAACTTGAACAAGAGGTCTCTTTAAGCTTCAACATCACCACTGAAAAAAATGTTTATCCAGACTTCAGAAATAACTTTATCTATTACATGCAACACACCTATCACTTTATGAAACAGAAATCCTAGTCAAGTAATCAGAATGGGCACAACCACCCCTAAACCTTTAGCAAGACTTAAAAATATTAATAAGATCTCCCCATTGTTAACTAAAATCTTATATGAGTAAAAAGTTCTCCATACAAAAGATGAGATCATGCAAACCTTTCTAAACATATATTCCCATTTATTAGGTGAACACAGTCTTCCCTTCATCCCACAAAAATGTGATAATTTATTAAATCAATTAAAATTCCCTAAAATAAATCAAAATCAGCAAAATGTTCTTACATCACCTTTTACCCATCAGGATATCTTACAAGTTATTAAAAATCCTAAGCCTGACAAATCCCATGGCCCAGATGATTTCACTGCAGATTTCTTTAAAACCTTTGCCCAAACTCTTTCCAAAATTATATTATACATATTTAATTATATAAACACTTAAGCTTTTTTCTGAGCTATACCTTAATAATTCTAAAACAGTTTTTATCCCTAAATCTAACTCCAACCTTAAAAACTTGTTAAATTATAACATGATCTTTCTTATTAATGTATACATAAAAATATTTGCTTCATTATTAGTTAAATGACTAAAAGCTATATTGCCTTTTACAATTTCTCCATACTAATTTGGTTTTATGCAAGCCAGACAAACATATAATCACATACTAACATTACAGTCTCTAATAATTTTATCCAAGCATTATAATAATTCAATTCTTGCCTTTGCACTAGATGTTTCTAAAGCCTTCAACTCATAAAACCTGAACTTCCTATTTTCAATTATGCCATATTTCGCCTTTCCTCAATACTTTCTTAATTCAATAAAAACTCTTTACTCCAGTGCTCACACATCCATTTATATTAATAAAATTCTCTCCCCTCCTATCAAAATTATTAATGGTACAAGACAAAGATGCCCACTATCCCCATATCATATATATATATATATATATATATATATATATATATATATATATATGTATGTATATATATATATATATATATATATATATACATATATATATATATATATATATATATATATATATATATGCATATATATATATATATATATATATATATATATATATATGGGTCTACTTCACTTTACCGAAATGCCATTTCACTGAAACCCATTTCACTGAGACCAAATCACCTAAAGTTAATTTCACTGAAAGCTTTACAAAGCTACATTTCACAAGACTAAATAGCAAACCAAAAACAAACAAACTCACAAAAGTAAAGCCTACCTCCTTCCACAACTTAAAACCTACTTATTTATCCTGTTAACAGAAACCAGACAACATAAAATCAAACTAAGTGGGGGGGCTATGCCCCACACATCCCCCAACATGGGGGGCTGTGCCCCCACTCCCCTAACTATATATACTAACTCCAGGTCACACTACAGTGGGGATGAAGGCATATACCCTTTACTTGCCTCACAGTACTCTGCACACTGCCACATCAAGTCTTCTATAGCTTACAATTCAGTGAAATTACTTTTCAGTGAAATGAACTTTAGGTGCTTTGGTCTCAGTGAAATGGGATTTTGGTGAAGTGAAGTAGACCCATATATATATATATATATATATATATATATATATATAGTTTACTTCACAATGTCGTTGCTGATATGATCAAAGTCAAAAGTAACTTTATTGTCAGCTGAATGAAATTTCATTTCTCCAAAGCTCATGTACAACAGAAAAGCACAGCAACACAGAAACAAAAATACAACAACATTTACATCAGTGCCTGAGCCAGCAGTAGGCACAGAAACATCTGTCAACCATTTGATCCCATGGACTATAGCAATCCAGTGCATCCATGCTGCCACCAGCACTCTAGCTACACCAGCAGCAACACAAGTCCTAGTCAGGTCTTGTCAGGTCGTCTCCAACACCACCAACCAAATCTGATTCCAAACAAAAACCGGCAGACAAAAACTGGACCCCTGCCATCTGCATCCAGCAACATCACCCTGAATGGCCCTACCAATTCAACTATCTTTTCTCAGTCCTCACCAGCTCCATCTCTGACATGTCTGACAGTCATTAGCAGCCTCTAAACACAATCCATCTCCCTCCAACCCAACAAAATCCAACACCAGACTTCCAAATCAAGCATGGTGGCCAAGAGTCTGATTCCAGTGTTCTGCACTCTGCATCTTGCTCAACTCACCACTGAAAGCTCAACCTTCCATTTTCAGTTCTGGTCTCAGTCTAACAACCCCACTAACAAACATAAAGCAACATGGACACCATGAACACCATGGCATACCCTCATTCAGGCCAAGCAGACCAAAATGGATCAAAACAGACCACAAAACACAACAAGTACATCAGGAGCCAGACAGGCTGCTGCCACACAAAGTGCTGACATCTTCCTTCCTTACATATGCATACATGTGTGGAAGTAACTCTGAAAAAGTTCATTTTCATGAAAAAAATGACATATTCATGACAGCAAATGCTAATGTACATTCACTGTTGTGGATTCATAATTTTGACTGGAGATTGCACTATAGTGAGGATTGGGAAATTTACCCCTTCTCTCACTGTAGTGCAATCTCAGAGTTTGTAAATATAAGTAGCCGGGGGGTGGGGTACAGTGGGATTGCTCCCCCTGTAAAACATTCGTGGAGAATTCTGGAAGTGGAGTTAGTTTTGGACAAAGCTGACATTCCTAAGTGTCAACTTTTTTAAAGTGACCGTTTCACAATTTTGATGTTTTGCATGGTGATGTTTTTGGTATTGTGGTTTGGGTAAGTAAACAGTCATCATACACTGAAAATCTGTGATACAAATATACTTTTAACTGCTTTTGCTAATGGTTTAAATCTGTATTTCAATTTATCTAATACAGATTTGCTAAAAATTTTAGAAAATATTGACACATTTTCAAAATGTTCTAACTAGCTAGATAAATGTTATATCATTACTTTAAACCTTAATTATAATTTAATAAATTATTTTCTAATATCAGAAATTAAAATAGACAATTCATTAAAATATCTAGGCATAACCTTTTACCAAAACCCTATACTTTTCTATCAAGAAAAATCTTACTAGAACCCAGACAATTGTTAGCCATGATATTTTCAAATTGAATTAACTAAAATTTTCATTGATTTCTAAAGCTGATAACCATACGTTTGCTTTAGTTTAACTCATCCATTTTAATAACACATAAATAGTTCTTTAAAACTGATACAGCACATTTAAGTAAATTCTTATCGTTCCCAAAATATATTAGAATCATCTATCATAAACTGACTTAGCCAAAGAACCAAGGTGGTCTGGGTCAGTCTGACTTTAAATTATATTATGATATAATTATTTCTGGTAGACTTATAAGAATATAAGAATATAGTTCTAAACAAGCCAGCTATAGTCCTATTTGGCTTAAATTATGCCATATCCACATACAAATTATCAATGTAACCCAAAAGCCTTACCCTTTTTTAATAAAAAAAGGCTTTAAAACTTTCAAAATATACAATTCCTTAACACACATATTTGAAACATTTCAAAAAGTAATTGATATGTTGAATTTGAAAAAACTCTTTTATATTATTCTAACCAATTTACTTGCACCCGAAACTCAAGCTAAACAATTACTCAGGTATAATCTTGTTATTGACCTTCTCATTCTTAGAAATCTTTCATTAAATAATTTGAGAGATGTCCTTAATCTTCCAAGACATTATACTGCTATGCTAAGACAAATAAGAGAGTTAACTTTATCCAAATTAGATAAATCAAAAATGAATGAACATGATATTGATTTATGTAAACAATTATGGACTGCTTTAACATCAAGGAAAATGATCTGTAATACCAATAAATTAATTACTTTTTTCCAATACCACAACTCTACTGTTTACTCCATGTATTGGACCAATCTAAGTCCATCAATCACACAAAATCATATAAATAAATTGATCCAATTAACTACAACATTGTCCCTCTAAAAACTTTTTATACCCAACTAATGCTTATTAATAATGCCTATTTGACCACAGTAACTCTCAATACATTGTATCCCACTTACTCACCGCATTGCTTTTTCTGCAAATATCAAAAAGCTGACATTCTGCATATTCTTTAGATCTGTAAATATTCTTATAAATCATGGTGTTCATTAAAAGTCAAGCTGTAGAAAACGGGCTATATGTTGGAAGCTTGCACTCTTGCATATCCCACCTTTTGATTTAACAAAATATAATATTCATATTTTAATTACCTTTTTTTTACTGGTTAAGCTATACATTACACAAAATTGGCTTGACAGATCATAATTTATCATGGGATGGTTTTAAACAATTCACAATCAAATATATTAAAGCCTATAAATTAACAATCAATAATTGACATAAACCATTCTATACTATGAACTATTGGTACAAAATCTTAAACTGCATATTGTAAACAATTTAATTGTTCACAGATAATTCCATCTAATTATGAAATAAAATTTTATGAAGGCAAATACTGTATTATGATTATTTTTACATTTTTACTTTTTTGAATCTGAAACATATTAATCTATAAAACAGATAATTTGTGCATGCATTTAGTTGTTTTTGAGGTTTGCTTGTTCTTTTTACATATTGTTTCTTTGTTAACCTTATATGTTTTAATGTTTTAGTCTGTTGTCATGGAATGTTTTAAACTGCAATAAAAGATATTTGAAAAAAAAACACTGCTGTCATATACCAGTTAGTATACAAACTGAATTGTACTACACCTGTATGCACACTTGGAGCTTTGTGGTTTGGCACATTGATTCTGCCTTGATTCCACTATAAATGATTAGGATGAGATCACTCAGAAATTACCCCTGCAAATACAACTGCTAATTGAAACTTGTCTGTGCCATTCATTAGTCTCTCATAATCCCCAAATGTGTATACACCAAATCTACTCTCTTACCTGCCCTAGCTTGAAAGTATGAACATGGTGCCCTGAACTATGTGACATGTTTGTCTTCTCAAGTGACATTTGTGTGCCTCCACATTCCACATAAAGTGTGCCGAATCATTCCATGTCACAGAATTTTGTATTTGCAAATAGTTTGTTCATGCCATGTAACTTGCATGTATATGTCATACCACATGAATTTTATGAAACTACTGAAATCCTGTTTCACTTACCACAGTGTCTGTTGTACTATGTGACTTTCTGGCTGAGAAAATGATGGCTATTCCTGCAGTCCTGGGTTTGACTCAAATAATTTCCAGTGCAAAACTCTGTTACTCTAAGCAGGACTCTTAAATTTACAATGACTCCTGATTACCCCAAAAAAGAAATGTGTCAAGTGGATTTGCCTCATTAATAAATTAATTTAAAATGTGTGCCTATTTGCATATTTCAGCATTGGTATGCTCCACGTAGCCATGCTTTTATTGGAACACTCTTTCTTACAAAGAGTTGTATCATTATATGAATTAAACCATGCTTTGTGCTATGTTTGAAGGATGTATAATTTGTACTGTAGGTTTATGTATAGCATTCATTCTCTTGAATTTCGTTATAGCCTGTGTTTGATATGTGGTCATAATTGTAGCTGTCCAGATTGCTGTTGTGTGTGGGTTCTTTTTCACTGATTCGCTGACTTGTTCCTATATTCTCTCTATTGTTTACCATGCTAAACTTATCTTTCACCATCCAAAAAGTATGGAACTAAGACCAGTGCTGCATGTTGTAAACAATATAATTTTTCTCAGATAATTCAATCTAATTATGAAATAAAATTTTATGAAGGCAAATACTGTTTTCTGTTTCAGGGATATAAATGTCTTTTCTAACACTGACAGAACAGTTTGGAGGGATAGGTATATATTGCAGAGGATATCACTACTCTGGGACAGACTCCCCATCCATGTCAAGCAAAGCTTTTTGTTATGAGGTTGGACTAAAGCAGGCATACAGCTACACACTGTGGTTTACTAGATCAAACATTTTCATTTTTTTTTCTGCTTTTGCTCCCACAACTTACAGCTTTCTGGCTAATCATTGTGACACTGCAAATGTATTCCTTACTGGAATGAATCCTGTTCATGGTGTAGTCCATATCCAGACAGTCATCACAGGATTTTTTAAGGCTTAATGTCCTTCTTAAGAGCCACATAAGCAGTTGGATGAAGGGAATGCAGTGAGTGCCAGGTGCCATCACCATTTCCTGAAAATGTCGTAACCCTCAGGCAGCACTGCCCTCCACTTTCAAGGAGACAGCGCTCACACTGGTCTCTGCTCTTCAGTGCAGATGTATTAGGGAGAAACATACAATGCCTACTAAAAGAGGAAAACTAAAAACAGTGGTTGCACATGGGTAGATGAATCATTTTGCCAAGTGACGTCACGCTAGAAAAATCTAAGACACATTGTTATTTGATGGTAAAGGACTTGTCATCACAACCACATTATATAGTGAATAGTCTAGATGTGAAATCAAAGACAGGAAGTAATGATTTTTTCTAAGACTGAAGACTCAGATTCCTTTGTTTTCATCATACAAACAACCTACTGATGTATCCTAAATTCTATTAACTGCTAAACTACAAATTCTGCTATTTTCTTTTTATAGACTCAGATGCTCTGATGAAAACCATAAATAAGTGTACTTTTGGGACTTTGAACAGTTTCTTCTGCATGATAATGCAAAAATTGTTGTGTACAGTATTATAGACCTTGTGTCATTGTATAGGATTTTCTTGGGTGAACTTTTTGTCCATTCTTTCTCTGTAAAAAGCATTAGCAAATAAGTTCTGTGTTATTATACAATTGCTCAACTAGGACTTAAACAATTCCTTAATTCTGTTTCTCATACGTCATCATTACAAAAGACTTTTCATTTCTTGTGACAAGAGTATAGTGAATTGTTTCAAGTAATAGCAAGCTAAAGAAATACCACGTAAATCTGCATATTGATAGCACTGTGAATCTGACAACCACTTTAAGAGCTGATAAAGTAGTTTGGGATTTGGGAACTTATGTGGGCAGTGATCTAGCTTTTGATCAACATGTGTCCACTGTGGTATAGAAGTCCTTCTGTATTGCATAGCCCATAAACAAGAAGATTGCTTCTAGATCCAGCGATGTCATTGTCCCATTTATTGACCCCTCACTGAGCCAATCATTAAGTATAATGCCCCTTTTGGCAAGTGTCTGAGCAGATACATACAACTGAAGGCCTTGAGATATACCTCACAAAAAAAAAACAAACAAACAAAAAAACAAAACAAAACAAGGTGTAAACAATATGTACTACATGGACTGCCTCAAAGCCCTATCTCTATATTCGGTATTTTATAGATTGCTCAGAGGTGACCTGTGACTAGTGTAAAAGTCATCCTCTGACCCATTACTGAAAGACTTACTTCACATTCACAAGTCAAATGGTAATCAGAAGTACTTGATTCAGGGATCTAAACCTCTTGTATAACACTAACAGAACATTTTGGAGGGACAGGTATATAATGCAGAGGATACCACTACTCTGGGACAGACTCCCCATCCATGTCAAAAACAGCTTTTCCATGACCACATTCATGCATTAGTAGGATTAATAAATGGGAAATGGAAAACTTATCCCAAGACTCCCTCCCCCGTACAACTAATGGATGGTGGCAGTTCTTAAATGATTTATCAGAATGCATGGATCCCCTCCAAATATCTATGCTTTGATCTTGTAATTATCCCTAGAGTCATATATAAATATAGAGCTTTGTAAGGGTTGGGTGAATCTAAACTCCAACAACATAGGTTAATTTTAAGCACCAAACTGAATAACTGGTGTAACAGAGCCAGCAAAGTCGTCATTTATTAAACATTTGGTGAAGGCTGAGCTCAAGCAGTTAAGTGTGCTGAACCTGCTCATGACCTTGTGCCATACTTCTCAATAATTATCATACCTCCCAGAAATAAGTATCCTGTCCTAACAACACTAGTTGCACATATGCAATAAGCAAATAGTGCCTTAGCCAAGGAATTTTAAATCTCACCTATGATAGATAACATCATTCATGCTTTGAGTGCTAGAGCAATATTCTCCAAACTTGGCTTGTGTGTGTAGTTCATCAGCTAGATT
This sequence comes from Protopterus annectens, assembly GCF_019279795.1. Taxonomy (NCBI): domain Eukaryota; kingdom Metazoa; phylum Chordata; order Ceratodontiformes; family Protopteridae; genus Protopterus; species Protopterus annectens. The sequence continues at coordinate 1,235,466,985 of NC_056739.1, forward strand.
TGTTCGCTCATAGCCATTACATTAACACTTTACTTTACACTTTAGGCTAAGACGTTATGAAATATTGCATTTCAGTAATAGTTTAGCAGTAGTAGTTTATGCAAAAAATAAGAAAGAGTGTGATAATACTTTGAAAACAGTGTTCATACATCTGAAATACTGTATACTGGCACTAAATAAAAAGTGATAATTTAACAAATCAATACTTAAGTTTTAGTATTTTGTATTCACAATTGATTGTATTTTGCTAAATCCTATCATCACTAATACAGCTGCTAGAAGTATCTTAGACACTGATTGTTGCTGCACTGTTTCTGTGCCTGTCTTTGCCACTATAATTCAGCCTTTCCTGCTGCTGGAATCATACTCCAAGTAATAATTCTTGGTTGTTACCCTCATGTTAGTAAGACAACTGTAGCCTGGCGATGGAACCAATTACATCATGAAGTACTACAAAATTAATACAGTGCCTTACTGCAGCATTTACAATGACATGTTGTGATCCTGCATTGTTTATTGTGGCTAGTAACCTAGAAAGATTTTGTGCTGTCTCTTGGCAAGTATCTGTAAATGTGCCGTACAGTATTTCAGTCTAACTCCAACTAACGTTGAAAGAAACTAATCCTAGGCTAAAAAAGAAGCGTTATTCTTCCTAGAGGCACATTAACCAGATAAGCTGTATTTAGACAGATAACAACTCGGGTAACTGATTGCAAACCTCTTGAGAATATTTGGAATAATGTTATACCCAGATATTTCTCAAGGAAGAGATGAGATGGGTACTTCTTTCACAATAATTCAGTTTTACTCTTCAGTATCATGGGGTGATGGGGAACAGTTGATTTTGTATTGAAAATCCCAAGCAATCTTGTTACATGAGTTCTTCAAATAAGCAAAATATATGCCCATTTTCTTGTTCACAAGTGAATGCCTAAAGTACGCACTGTGAAAGACAAAGTGCAAAAAGTGTTGCATTTCGATAACTTGAATTTAAAAGGTCTCTGTTTGTGCGTTCTGATGGCGACTTTAATTTTTAAAGATCTGTGTTTGGTAATACCATCTCACTTCAAGCAAAAGTACTAGACCTGACCCTTGAATGACGTAAAGGTTTAGTTAAGACCAAAATCATTTTTAAGTGAAACAAATGATTTACAGAATTGGTAAATAGAAGCATCATGGCAAAACTGCTTTGCATGTCAATCTACTATACATGAAGACTTAGAGAGAATTAAGTGCTATTTTTATTTTATTTTACTTTTATGGAGCATTAACTACCGTTGAAAGTCTCTGTGTTATTCTGGGCTTCCAGTAGTGAGGATATCTTTAGCTAGTGCAATAATATAAGCCTTGGATTAAAAAGTTTTCTTTGTTGAATTTTACAGAGATAGAATGACTATAACCCTCTATTTAATGAACACATTGACTTTTATATGGGTATCAAGCAACAAAAGATCATTTATGGCCACAGACAAATGGAATTGCTGACACTTTAATGAGGACTTTGGGCAAGTCAGTTGTTAATATGAAAGGCAGCAGGGAATCTGTGGGCCTGAGACACTTGTGGAGGCATGTGATTATCCTTAACAATTCCCTTTGCCATTTAACACTAAACACATTGCTGAGCATGCTCAGAGAAATAGTAGGCCAAATATATATATATATATATATATATATATATATATATATATATATATATATATACATACACACACATGCACACACACCAGCTCAGAGACTGCACTACAGTGGGGAAAGGGCAAATTCCCCAATTCCCACTGTACCAAGATCTTACACAGAACAACAACTGCCAGCACATTTGATTAGCTGACTTTGAATCTGCTATGCCAGCAGTTTTCTGAGTTCAAAAAACTATCATTTGATAACTTGTCCATAACATATATATATATATATATATATATATATATATATATATATAATGAAAACATTCATATTGTGTGCTCTTCGCTGGCATTATTAAGATACTCCCCTTTTATGTATTGGTTTATCATTTACTCTATGGTCATGACCTTTTACTGTACATATTAATTTTCTTGTTATTTGATCTTTACACTATCTTGTTGTTTAGCAAGCTCATTGGACTGTTTGTATTGCCTGAAAATAGGTTGTTGGCTACTATTTTCATCTTACTGCATGTATCATATTTAAACTGAAGACTACTGATTTTTCTGCATTCTGATGAAGTTCTGTTCAACTAACATAAAAGAAAGGCCTTAATAACAGTTCCGTGTCAGTGTGGTTCTTTCCAGCTGTAAAAACTATAGAAGCTATAGTTATTATTTTTTAAATAAGTTTTTATTATATATATTTTATATATATATATATATATATATATATATATATATATATATATATATATATATATATATAGTGTATTATTTTATGTTACTTATTTTCTGATGAACATTTTATACTCATAAGTCCAGATAATAGTGAAACATCTAATAGTGAAACATGTTGAATCAATATCTTTTGTATGGTACATGCCAAAACTTCTACAAGTAATTTTAACAAAGTCATTATTATTATAATGTACAACAACAGTCCATAGTGTCCAGCTCTGGGCCTGATATTTTGCTCTGTTGCTTGTAAAATGACAGATACCTGAGTTTTAGACTTCATATCCTTCAGAAAAAGAAAGCTAATGCAAAACCTGTTATTGAAGAAAGACTAAGTTTATAACTGCAATATTTAAAATCTGTCCCTGATTTTCAGCCTTTGCCCCCCCCCCAATTATTTTTGGTTAATATAACTTAGGGTTGTTTTACACATATCCATACGGACAGTAGATGGAACTGCTAAAGACAACACAAAAATGGTAAAACACTTTCATAGCTTAGCTGGGTTAATTCCTATTTTCCTTAATATCTACAAAACCATGACACAAAATATTAAATACCAGTAACAGAATGCTGATAGAAGATGACAGAAGTGCATACCCCTGTCAAACCTCGATTTATGAAATACCACAACAATAATGGCATTTGAATATAATTTACACAGTGTGTGCCTGTGTGTTTGAAGGGTCTAGGTCATGCAGAGACAGCATCTAGAGCAACATTATTTAAAAACTTAACACTCACTACTTAGCATTTTGTGTATGTCCATTGAACTATGAGCATTCTAGCCTGCTCTTAACAATTAATATTTAGAAAGAATCTTGTCAGCAATCAAATAGATATTTTTTTCTTTTTTTTTCTTATAATGAATTGCTAATTAATGATATTGTACAGATTAGAGATAAATTTTGAGATTACCAATGGAAACAGTAATTAGTATTAAAAAAAAACCATTGAGACTTTTCATATTCATTGCATTTCCTAGTTAATAGTACTCAATCAAATATTCTTCCTTTTCAGATGTACACCAAACAGAGCTTCACACTACAGAAGCTGCAGTTTTAAAGTAAACAAATAATGCTCAGGTGTTACGTTTTAGTAAGCACCGCTACTTACTTTATTCACTTTAACACCTTGTTTAAGCATTTCAGATAACCTACTGTGTCATGAGGTTCAGAGTCTTGTATAACAGCATTTATAAAATCTATATTTCTCTGAGGAAATAACACAGCATCCTCTAGGAATCCTCATTCTACATAAATTTACTTAGAATGAACAAGTTCACAAATGATGCAATTTGTACGTCTGAGTGATGTAAATTGTTTACCACCCCTGCAGCTTCTGAGATCAGTGCTGTCATCTATTTTCTTAGAACCTCAGGAATGCTGAATTAAATCAGGTTATTAATGTATCTGGCTGACGCTTGTGGTAGCCATTTTAATACCGTCAGGAAGTACCATGGGAGTGACTGTGCAGTTAACCATCATTAGATGAAGCAGAGCATGATGGAAGCAGTGTAATGATAAGAATATATCATCTGCTGGCAAATTACAGAGGGTATAACCCTTCCAGTAACAACACAAACAGCAAAAAGTATAACACTATTTATCAAAGTAATTCAAGATGTAAAAGAGAAACATAATTCGCCGATACAGTTTTTACTATTGATATTTTTATTTATTATAAATTATACTATGGTGCTATCCATATGTGGTTGCATAACTGATGTATCCCCGGTACGTTTTGCTTTATTGCTCAGTGCTCTTGTTTCAACAAGACCTCAGGAAAAAAAATGAATGTTTAAATTGAAAGGCTTGTATAAATACCAGCAGAATTCTTTAGACACACAGAGATCTATATGGTTGGAACAAATAATTATAATCCATATATCCCTGTTTTCTCTTTATAATGTTTTCAGCTGAGACAGATGCATTAAGGTAAAAGAAAATGTCCCATGCAAGGAATTCCTTAAAATCAAACATGACATACCGCAGGTGTTTTCTGTTTGCAAACGTCTGGCAACAAAAAGGATAAATATGTGGAAAACGTATATACAGTTTAGACAAAATGTGCTTAAATGTAATAAGAAAACTACATAAAAACAATGCCATTTATTTCACTATTCTGGAAAGAGTGTTGACTATACAGGGTACTGCTTCTAACCATTATATTTCCGATCATTTCATCCATGTTTTTTAAATGAAATAGTAACAAAACTAATACAGTTAATCAAGCTGTACCATCTTTTTTTTAGCAAGATTGTGGTAGTCCAGTCTCTGAGCTGATGTGTATAATTAGCAGTGTATATTGTGGGAGTGCAAAGGAGCTTGTTTCCAGTAACAAAAAAAAAATAAAAAGATTTTTTTTGGTTGTCAATGTTTTTCATTTTGAGCATTAGATGTTTGATGATTAGAAGTTTGATTTTGCCCCACTTCAGTGAAAAATGATATCTATCTATCTATCTATATATATATATATATATATATATATATATATATATATATATATATATGTATATATATATATATGCACATGTGTATGTATGAAGCTATATGCAAAACTAAACTGAAACATTTGCCAACTCACCAAGCTGACAATAAACTTATTAATACTAAAAACAACTGGTAATGGTGAACTACAGAAAAATCAAACTAACAAAATGGTGGCAAACTCCCCAAGATAGATAGATAGATACATAAATATATAATCACAATATCACTTTGTCTGTTGATTTGTGGGGGAAGGGTCTTCGACAGTGGACAGCTGTTAAGATGTTTGTCCTGCAATCTTCACTTACTTGTTTCCTGTCATCATCCTGCAAGAAGTGTGCATGTCACCTCCAGGTGTACTCTGTGGCATCATGCTTTAGGCTAGGAGAAGATAACTGTACCTTGTACTTTTTATTATGACCCTGACTATGAAACAGAAAAAAAAAAAACATTTCATGATAGATAAATATATATTGGCCTATCATCCAATGGAATGCAGCCACAGCTGCTTGTTTGCAGGGGATGCCCAAAAAGAGCTCCTGGAATCTCACTCCAAGTAATAATGCTTGGTCGCTACAGTTGTGTGACCAGATTGCAAAGCAGTAATGGCTAAGAGGTCCAGCATACAGATATTTTTGAAGTAAGCCACAATATCCATGTCTCTGCTGAAACAGCCGTTGAATGTAATATTTTCAAGTGGATGTTACAGTACCTAATGGTAAAATGCAATGTAGTTGTAAATCCATTTGGAAGAGGCCTACTTTAACTACTCCAATCTCTCCTTCAACAGACAAATTAGATGACCAACTATTCCAATTTTTAAAATCAAGTGCTCTCTTCAGGTCAAAGTTGATTTGGCAGTGAACAGCTAAGGTATGAGGGAATCTTTATTACAAGGATTTTTCTGAGACAGAAATCAGGGAGATCACTGGACTGTTGTAAGTGTAATTCTATCACAATTTTTTCAATGAATCTGTGTGTAGTCCTAAGGCACACACAGTACTTGCGAAGAACCAAAGATATGTCACAGCAAACAAAAGCCTGAAAGCTTCCAATACTTTTAGAAGCATTAGTGATCATGAAATAAATCATCATTAAGGAACAAACTGTTCAGCTGGTGAATCAGTAGGTTTAAATCCAGGATATGTAAGCTGATAGTCATGATGTCTAGGTTCTGTTGAGGAGGATGAGAGTTCTTGAAAGGTAAGTAATGATGTCTGGCAGTTACTGCAGAGCAACGGATGTCTGAGCTATGAATGAGTTATTTCATCTGCCAAGAGTACATGTTTTGATTCCTTCTACCTTAATTTACCTACAGTGTGACACTTAACCAAACTGTGCTCTTTAATTACCCTGAGAAGGGGTAATTTGTCCAGTGCGCCTACCCAGTAAATTGGTTTATAAAACCATCTTCAAGACTGCACAACACATCCAAAAGAAGTAAGAGCTCTCAACTGGAAGCCATAGCCAGATGTGGAGACAGTTGTCTCTCAACGTCCACTGGCTCACACACATCTCCTAGGATGTGAATAGCTATAATGGTGATGCCCTTGCAGGTGGCCCACTGTGTGTCATGTATTGTCTTTTTCACAGATGGAATAAGTACATGATATTATATTTTTGGCACTGTTTTTGTCCCCTAGAACTGATCATCAGTGGATCCCAGTGTACCTCCTCATTTGTTGGTTCTACCGACCCCTCCAGACCTGCACAGAATTGTTCAATAAGGGTGGGGGCTGAGAAGGAGATCAAGACATTCTGGGCCTGAGTCTTATATTGCTCTGGAGGTATTTTTCCAACTTTCCTCCCACCCTGCCCATCCACGGCAGCATCCTGTGAATTGAAAGTGCAGTAGGTCTACCATGTTAGAAAATGTCAATCTGTTATAAGCATTTCATAGTTTCACAGTAACAAGAACTCCATTTTGGTCCAAGAACCAGCAAAGAATGCTGATTTTCTTCACCTAACCTTAAATTTCATATACCCATATAAGCATCCAACCTTTTTTTTTAAAAACTAAATAGTAACTCAGCACGACGAAGGTGTGATAGAAGCTTGTTCTAAATGTATGCTATTATCTGAGGAAAACATGAATCCCTTTTTACAATTCTGTTTAATTTTGGTTTGAAAAATAGGTTCCCAGTATAAATATTAGGATACTGACAGCTCATGAATAGACAAAGATTATTTCTTAATTTTTTATTAGAGAGTGCTCTAAGGGCAAGGCAGAATTTTCCTCTGAGCAGTCTATAACCAGTACTGTGCAAATATAATGTCTATATGTCCAGTTTATTCATATTTCTTATTTCTGCAAATCTTCTCTGCACAAATTATATGATGAACATCATCTGATAAAAGAATGACAGACAAGAGTTGTAATCCTTGATTGGTCTGACCATCATTCTATACAAAGTATACAACATAATAACATCCTTAACTTCAATAATCTGCTGCACTGCTTTAACTTTTATGCTTGAAACTTTTAATTGAATAAACATCCTTGACCTATAGTTATTCCTACATCCTTTATAGTATCAACAGTTTCTAATGTCTGACTACTAATCCCAATTTTGATGTGAGACATAAGGCCAGAAGTCACCATTTGGCTTTTTTTCATAATAAATTTTAGGCCTATAGTAAATGACCAAGTTGTAGCCCTTGTGAGTAGCTATTTAAATTAACAACTTCATCAGAGGTTTAATAACTGCATCTGTGTTGCATTCATCAGCATATTTTCTTAACAAAAAAGATCTGGAGTAATGGAAAAATGTGAAAAAAAAAACATGTTAAAATGGGACTTAATACCGACCCTTGAAGTTCTCCTGCTTTGACCCTTTTCCATGGTGGTGATATTTCACTTCATATTGTGATACATTGCTCTTTACCTTTTGCCATAACAATTTCTAATGCTATTTATGCATCACATATGACTCAAAGCCTTATCAGTATGGTATTAAGTGGAAGTGTGTCAAATCATATTGTGCTATGGAGATGGATTAAACATACTATAGTAGAATGCTATGATATAAATCCATGCTGGATATGATTCAGTCCAATACAATACTTATTGGATCTTACTACCTGCTGAAGTAAACAGTATTCAAAGCAATTATTTATTACGGATATGAGATTTACTGGCCTATAGTTTGCCACATCCTGTTTATTACCTCCTTTGAATACAGTGACTATAAATGATCTGACTCTCTCTGTTGTAATATGCACTTTCAGAAAGATTCTTCTAAAGAAAGTTACAAGGGGTGGACTATATCTACAGACTGCTTATTAATTAGACCCCAAAAATTTAATCTCGCCTATCGAACATGAATTTTCACTCTAGTTCTGTGATAACATTGTTGGTAGTAGTAGGGCAGTTCCTACCTAGGTCTTAGTCACAGACGGATACTCTGCTACCTTTATATGAAGTTCCCAGGCTGATATAACACTTACTAAAGCATACGACATTTCAGCAAAATATGTTAGCACTCTCCCATTAATGTTAATTGGAGCTGGGTGAGCTATATATTTTCTAAGAGAATTTACATGCTTATAAAATATTTTGCAGTTTTCATTACTGTTTCATAAGGTACAGTCATACTTTCTTCTCACAATGAATATCCTTTCTTTAAATGTTTAGTAGTGTTAGTCATCTTTTACTTGTTTGAGCAGATTTTTTTATACGTCTTATATGCTGTTCTTTATTTATCATTTTTTTATTCCTCCACAGCGTTATACAAGCTACTCCTATCAGTAAACTGGAAAACTGATAAACAGAAATCTCCAACGGGCAAGCCAGTGTGCCTCTAAACCAAAACAATGAGCAGAAAATAATAAAAGGAACACCAGAGACAAGGTGTACAATGCGATTTTGCAGTGAACACCTTATCTCTGGTGTTGCTTTTATTATTTTCTACTCCTCTCAGTGTTGTAACTGTACACGAACAGTGTAAGCATTGTTTGCACATATTGTTTTAGCAGACTCTACCCACAATCCTTATTTATGTCATCAATGACCTTATTACATTCTGTCATATGTATATCGTTTCTAAGGTTGGACTCGTATAGTTTCTTTAAATTGTGATGAATTGTCTCTTCGTTTGTAACATAACTTATTTCAGATGTCATGGAAACATGATCAGACCTCCCTAATGGGTGATCTAAACATTTTAATGTTATCAGTACCAAAAATGACTAAATCTAAAACAATGTTAGCATGAATCGGTTAGCTAACAAATTGTTGAAAAAGGGAGCAACAAATCTATAAAGACATACATTTAGAACTGGTGTAATAGTTCTCTAAAGGTATTAATGGATAAAGCATCCAACAATTAAAATGTAATACTCATCCAACAGATTCTCTAAGCAAATTAAAAGATAATTCTGTAATGTTTGACATTTAAAATAATATATTTGTAAGCTAATAAGTCTTAATAGCACCCAATGGGTGAATATCGTGTAGTATTATGCTCAAAATCTCTAAATTTTCTCTGTATTGTAGGCTACTAAAATCAAATAATCATAGGTAAACAAAGTTACATCACCCCAATTTCTGTTCTGATGAAGGCTTGTAAAAGCATAAGTAAGGAAAACTTACACTACCCCAATTTCTGTTCTGATGAAGGCTTGTAAAAGCATAAGTACGGAAGACTTTCCCCACCATGGAACTTGTTTTAATAAGGTCAATATCCACTTAAATACCTTGCCACCTGTAAACCTAACAAACTGGGTCCAAAAAAGCACTGGTGAATATCCCCATAACTCACACTTGTAATTCTGTTTATGCTGATAAGCATTAGGTTGGAAGGGTTTGACTTCACTGTAGTCTTCTTTCTTCCCCAATTAAGGTAAAAACAGCGTGATTTCTACTGCTCAACAGATGAGTGTAGTGTGCTCTACACCTCCAAACAGTGCATTTCTCAATAAACTATGTGAAACAAGTGTGCTACAAAAGGGAATTGGAAAATGGGTTCTCTGCATTGTAAATTGAGAAGCAGGCAGGGAACTGTGTAGTTTTTAACAGTAGGGCCTAGGAACAGAGTATTGGACATATAAAAAGAAACAAAAAGGCATGTTTGTACCTCATATCTGCATATGCTGCCTCTAGGCATCTGCTTTACTGGTTTAGCCATGCTCAGCTCGCTTCGCTTGATCTGTGCCCCACCCTGCCCCCATATCCCACCCGCCCTCGGTAGTACTACGTTTATAGTACCACTGGCACGCCCCCTTAATTAGCTAACCAACTACACATGCTCCTAGAACCCAGCAAACTCCTAGCACAATAATACACCTTCTATCCACCCCACTATCCATATTAACCCACCCATAGCCATTCTGTTCTCTCTAAATTTGTATCTACCACATGCACTCAATATAGACCCTACCCTAATAATTTACTATGACTACAGCTAAAACACTAATGCTGCTACCTTTAGTACCCCTGCTATTCATTCCTTATCACCTAAGCTCCTATGAATATGTACAGGATCTTGAAATCAAATACCCAAACTCTCAAACAGACACCAACCCAGCATTTAGTAATTTTATCCACCACATAACCACCCAGTCTCCTAATTCCTCGCCCCCCCCAATTACCATCACCCGACTAAATACTGCTACATTAGCTTAAAAATCAAAAGCTACACAAAAATCATAAGCAAATTTTTAAGACTCATAAGCAACTTAAAAATTAATCTTATGAAGGATGGAGACATCCACCCCAACCCTGGCCCATCCACAACAGTAGACCCAAGCACATCATCTAACAACCCAACGTATGCTACCTAGATTGATAGACTTCCAAACTCATTTCTGGTCTGTCATCCCAACCTCAGATGCCTAAACAAATCTAACAACCCACTGTGTACTACCTAGATTGATAGACTTCCAAACTCATTTCTGGTCTGTCATCCCAACATCAGATGCCTAAACAAAAATATCCATAACCTGCATGGACTATTAGCTGTTCACTCCCCTGATGTCCTCTGCCTCACAGAAACATGGCTAAAACCAATGATCAAAGATAAAGAAATAACCCCCCCACAGTACAACATTCTTAGACTGGACCAGATCTCCAGGAAAGGTGGTGGGGTAGCTGTACTATACAAGTCTACCCTAACAATAACAATTGACACCCAACAGCCACCTCAGTTTGGCATTGCAGAAATTCTCATCACCAACTAATAATAAACAAAAATAAATGCAGATACATTGTCTGCATTTATATTCCACCTGGCAAGAATGATACTACTCTAGAAAATATCTTACATTGGCTAGCTTCTAACTATCCCCAGGAAACCATTGTCTTGGGGACTTTAACATTGATTGGAACATCTGAAACTCCCTCAACCCATTTAAACCTCCACAGGTTTACTCAGATCATTGCCACCCCCACCAGATTTAGCAAAAATAGAGTCAAAGATAGTATCCTCGATTGGATACTTATTAACAGCCACCCTCAAAAGTACAAGTCAGGTACATTACCCGATGATCTAAGTGATCACTGCCTTACCTATATTATTAGGCTCAAAGCTGACATTCCCAACCAGCCCACCTACAAAACTATAAGAAACGTCAGGAACTTTAACCTTGACAACTTCCAAAAAGAACTCAAAGCATGTAATTGGAATGTCTTGAAACGACTCCCATTACAAGAAGCAGTTGAGTACTTCAGTACCAAATTTCTGTCTATCCTTAACCACCATGTTCCTACCTGTACCATCCGTGTAAAAGCCACTGTTGCACTGTGGCTATCTAAAGAAACAAAAACCAAAATTAAACTAAGAAATAACACCCTGGGCCAGGTGGCATGTTACCAAAGCCCCTATGGACTAAGTAAGATACCGGCAGCTAAGGAAACAGACCAAAAAATCTGTCATTCAAAAAAAAAAATCACAACACTCTCCTACAACAAAAATATCAGCTAATTCCTCAAAAGGTCTGGGCTGGTGTTAACAATCTTCTCCACCCAGGCTGTTCCACCACTCCTACCCTATCAGCTGCCCTTGATAAATCCCCTGTTGAAATTGCAAACAGCTTCAACTCCTTCTTTACTGAAACTATCCAGTCTCTAGCTACCCATGTCACTCCATCGGACAAAAACACCAGCTCTGGCACATCTAGCCCTGATCCACCCAGCACCCAACCCACCTTTACTTTTCAAACTGTACCTACCAGCCTTATCCAGACCTTACTCAAAAAGCTAAAACCTACTACACTAGCTGCCGACCACCTTCCAGCTGAATATCTTCAAAAAGCAGATGATACCATAGCATTTCCCATTTCTATTCTGATCAACAGATCCATCTCAGAAGGGTCCATCCCAGCAATATGGAAAATATCATGTTATACCTCTCCATAAAGGAGAAGGTTCCACAGAATAATCTAACTTTAGACCTATAGCCATTCTTTCACCACTAGCTAAAATCATGGAAAGATGCATACACAAACAAATCATGCACTTTCTTATTCAAAACAAAAAGCTCGCCGACTCTCAGCATGGCTTTAGGCCATTCCACAGTACCACCATGGCTCTTCTATCTTTACCTAATGTCATCAGTCTTCATCGTAACAACAACAAACTATCTTCGGCACTCTTCCTAGATCTCTCAAAAGCTTTCGATATGGTCAACCATCAGCTACTGCTCAGTACCCTACAAACCATCGGTTTAGACCAACACGCAATACAGTAGTTTCACTCCTACCTAAATGATAGAAAGCATGCTGTCTTATGGCAAAGCAAGCTGTCATCCCAACTTCCTCTAACCCTACGTGTCCCACAAGGGTCCATACTAGGTCCCCTTCTTTTCTCTATCTTTATCAATGATCTGCACAGCACGATCCCAGGAGCCACCTGCATCCAATATGCAGATGACTCAATGCTAATATGCTCCGCCTCCTCTCCTACACAACTTCTAACCCTCACCCAGACCACTTTCAGCACGGTAGAAACATGGCTAGCTAATCGCTGCCAGCTTCTAAATCCTAACAAAACCAAGCTACTGCTTTTCTCCCCTAACCGTAGAATTCCTCCTTCTTCCTTCAACATCAAATCTAGCAATGACACCATTATCTCCCCTGATGACCATACAAAGCTTCTAGGCATAATAATAGACAACAACCTTAAATTTGATAAAAATGTCAATTACACTATTAAGTCCGTCAACAAAAAACTTGGCTCCCTGTACAGAGCCAAATCTTTCCTCACCCCCCCTAGCTAGGGTAGTTATTGCAAGATCACACCTCCTCTCTACCCTTATGTATGCCTCGCCTGTACTCTCCAACCTATCCAAAACCGATCTCAACAAATTATCAGGATGTTAAAATCAAATAGCCAGATTCGTTACAGGCATTGCTTTTAGGATCCACCATTGCCAGAACTTCAAAGCACTGGGATGGCTAGAGTATCCTACCCTTCTACAGTTCAACCAGCTTATAGTAGCACATAAAATACTCCATCAACCTGATAACACCCTTGCCCTCAAAAATATTCTCACCCCTCATAGTGCCCCCAGGCCATTATGCTCAGTTGATAAACTAATGATACTGACCTAAAAATCCAACAACTCTGCAGGCGATGCTATATTTGCCAACTCAACCGGTAAAATCTGGAATCTACTCCCTACTACCATTACCAAAAAAAACTCACTACCCCTATTTAAAAGAGAATTCAAAAAATACCTCACATCTCATTGGCTGTGCTCTTGTTCTAAACCTAACAACTTCACTAATACATGTCTTGCTACCCAATCTGCTGTTTAGCCAAGTATCTATGCCTCATAGCATTTGAATGTCTAAGCATTGTGAATTATGAGATCTGATTGTATTCTATGTTCACATTTTCTAATACACTTTGCCAATCAGATGTAAGTTTGCACATTGTTAATATCGCTATCTGCCTGTATTTTTTGTCTATATTTTTCTAAACATGTCTGCCTGAGTTTGTCACTCAGTGATGTATGTACTGTCTCTTTTTTGGTATATGGAGCTTTTCTCCCCGGGCCTTCACTGAAAATGGACATATATCCAGTCGAACTATCCCAGTCAATAAATGTAAAATAAAATAAATAAATAAATAAATAAATAAACTTTTAAAAGCTTTTGATTACATATGACGATGGGTCATAGCTTTGTAATGGCTGCAGTTCTGAAACTATTTTGCATAGCAAGCTATTCTATCTCCCATTTTGCTACATAAACTTTGGGCATTAATATATTACATTTTATGATATGTCAAGTCTAGCTTGTCTGTGTGTGTCCTTTCTAATATTTTTTTTATTTTTAAAAATGATTACTTTTTATATACTTTTGTCATTTTATGTCTGTCTTACATGTATTAGTACTTAGAAAACAGTGTGTTATTATTTGGATACTTGTTCAAAGATTTTAATGATTTTAATGAATGTAATGCTCTGTTGTAAAACTTGTCTTAGATGATTATTAAAAAATCTTGTTTTTTTGAGTATCAATAATTATTACATTCTGGACAAGAAGGTATGCCACAAAAATTTAATTCAACTAAATTTTGCCTACAAACTTTATTGATTATCTTTATATCTTTCATGCGATTTAAAGGAGTAGCTAAGATATTGTTTGTTTCTGCTTCTACAAAAATATGGCTGTGTGTGTCTGTGTGTGCTTGTCTCATTGTAGACACATGGAAATGTATATAAGTTGAAAACCATGAATCTACACATAACATTTTATTTGGTTACAATACAACAAACATATTTTTACAAATCTGTATTATAATTATATAGTCTGCAGTCAAAATCCCATTTTATGCAGCAACAGCAATTTTCTGTTTTAAGAATCTCAGGCTGAAACTTCCTGTCAACAAAATTGTTGGCTGCCAAAATGCAGAGCCTGTTTCCAGATCATCTTAATTAAAACTCTTTAAATGAAATTACATTTAACAGTATGAGTTAAGAGTTTCACCATGGATATTTTGTTGTTTATGTGTGTGTGTGTGTATCTATGTAAGTATGTATAGATATGTATGAGACACAGAGCTATGTGGGTTTGTTACAAATTAAGGTAATAATAAAATATATAACTATTTTCTTTTGGCTCTCTTAAAGTGAAGAAAAGTTTTAAAATGCATTAAAACTTGCAGCAAGTGCTTCATGTGAAGATTCCTATAGTGTTACAAACCGAACACATGCTGTTCATGAGTATGTATCTATTCCACTCATCATTTAATGAAATTTTCATTTATTTTTGTCTGCATTTTAATTTGGAACAGCAATTATCTTACCCACAGTGCGGAAGAATGACAGCTAATCACAGCAACAATGAACAGGGTTCAAAGCTGACCTTCAGGATTTGGAAGAAATGTCCAAGAAAAAAAGCTGTAAAGCCAGAGGGCAGTTGTCCTTTCTCAGAGGAAAGAGGCTCCCGCCTTACTCTAATATTTAGCAGAGGCTATGTGCACTGATAATGAGAATTGTAACCTGGCTCTGTAACACTGCAGGATGAAGCCCAAACTATAACACAGGTGAATGAGATTCGATTGGCAGCCACAGCATGGAATTAGCAAGGAAGGAGTGGGGGGGGGGGGGTAACTAGTTGATGTGATTTCAGTTGCAGAGTCCACAAAAATCACTACTCATGACACATGTGGAAGGACAGGGCTGCTTGGAGGGGATGCCTTTTGTGGAAGTGTAGAGAATGGCCTCTGTGGACTGCCCATTGCAAATTGCTCCCCATAGTCATGCCAGTGTATGCACGGTATGGCTGGTGAAAGTGAGCTAAAAACCTGAAAACACTAATGATGGCTGTCAAAATGATGGCCCCTCTCCCCAGTGATAATGAGTGGTTTGATTATTTGTGGAGGGGTCTGATGATTGCAGAGAGTTGGTGCAAAGATTACAAAAAGTAATGGCTAAGTTCAGTCATGCAGATGTGCTTTACAGGAATATGTGCTAAAGAATGCATACATTTAGTCATGGTGCTACTGTAGAAATAGCTTAAGGAGGTAGTGGCCTTCCTTTCATAATAATGGCATCAGCTTCTGAGGACTTTGTCCAGTGGTACCAGAACAGGAAGTATGGTAGCACAAGACAGACATGTAAATGCATTTGAGGAAGAAAAGCCCCTCTCTATGACTCCATCTGGAGCTCTTCATTTAAGAAATGGGGAATCCAGGACAGGTAGATCAGTCTGTCTGGAAAGTATCTTCCAGGAGGAAACGTCCTTAATGCCTGTGATAAACGCTAATGTCATGTTGAGTTGAATGCCATGCAGACACCTTATAAAATGCTAAACAAGCAGTCATTGCACGTATTCAGCTTGTTGGTTTAAACTGGCCTTTGTTCTGTTTGATACAGAACAGTCTGCTCCTGTTACAGAAACTAGTTCACGTTTATGCCAGCTGCGCTTCGTTACTGAAGACCGGACTGCCAGCTGCGCTTCGTTACTGAAGACCGGACTGTAGTGATTGTTACGGACTTGATACTCGTTTCCCACACTGACTGTTTGCATTGCTTTTGCACTCACATTGTTTTTCTCACTGTTTTGCAGTCTGCATTGCTTGAATGTCTTTTGTGCTTCATTTTAGGCCTTGAATGCTTCCATATAGTTGGCACAGAGGAGTAAATATGTAAGATGTTAACACGCAGCTTCATGTAGTCCAAGTTCTGTTTTCCTCTGTCTCCATTTGCCTACTGTCTGACTCTAAGAAAGTCACTTAACCAGAGAATGCATTCAGGCTAAGTCTGAAAAAGGCCCAAGTCGATCAGCTTTCTACCTGCATTAACAAATAAATATAAATAAATTAACTAAAACCAAATGTGCAGCAAGCGTGTTTGTGTTTGTAAAATGTAAATGTGGACATAGCAGACTTATGGTTTCAGATACATGCTGAGAATGGACCAAAACATATTCTTATAAAAATAGGGATTCCTGTTCACATGCACCATGATACATGTATTAAACTTATTCACAAAAAGACCCATTGATTCCATTAGGTATGGAAATCACTTACTAAATAGGATTACAGTTTGTTTTTGAGGAGCCACTTATTAGTGAATTCCTTAATCACATGTTTAGCCACAAAATAAATGCTCTCATGAGGAATCATACCACTGAAATGTTTAAGATGGCCCTTTTACTATAATATTCTTAGGAGCATGACCTAATAAGGTCTGATTCCCACTTTCTATCCAAATATTTAGCAAGATTCAGTTTGCAAACCCAATATTTACTGCATAAGGTTTTCTGAAATCTATTTTTCCATGGACATTTCTCTGGGTGATTCATAATATGTCTTTATTAAGAAGAATATATGTGATTGCTTTAATCCATCACAGTGGACATCATCAGAAACAATGTCCACCGTGAAGGACAAAAGCACTTTCCTATTTTCTTCTTACTGAAGAACTCTTCATTTTTCTTAATCTGCTTCACAATTTTGCTATTTTCAGCTTGTGGTATTTGCTCACAAAGCTGGTAGCCCACAGATAGCCTTTTTCATGTTTTTATATTGCCATCCCACAATATGCCTAGTGTATAGAAAACTTGATAAACTACACTGATTGTGACTTTCCCATTTGCTTGCAAAGTTTACCTTTGCATTTAAAAGCTAACAACTCGTTTATTTTAGTGGTGATCTGTGCAGTTATTACATATATGAAGAAAATGTCAC
This sequence comes from Protopterus annectens, assembly GCF_019279795.1. Taxonomy (NCBI): domain Eukaryota; kingdom Metazoa; phylum Chordata; order Ceratodontiformes; family Protopteridae; genus Protopterus; species Protopterus annectens. Next base: position 1,235,484,468 of record NC_056739.1, read on the forward strand.
ATAAGAATGTATTGCTTTGTAATAAATCTTTAACTGCAGACTTTCTAAGGTATTACCTGTTTTTCATTTGCTATGAAAATATACTTAAAGTTTTCATATTTATGTACTTAAAGTATATATTTAATTTGACTAATGTGCTCATCAATCAAACATTGAAATGTATTTTGCTAGAGTAATTTTTGTTTCTGGATAGCTTTGAACATAATTGCTGGTTTAGCTCTGTGTAAAGAAATTTATTTTTCACTGAGAACACTCATTTCATATCCACATGTCAAAACGTAATGAGTTTAAGGAAATTATTGCAAAAAATCCCATCATATTTCAGTCTATGCCATCAGCTCAGTACACCATTAATAAAAACTTTGACTATATTAAAATCAAAGTTATTTCACAGCTTACTGCATGAACAAATATATGTCTGTTTTTGGCATCCAGTCTTAGAATTTATTTTGATTAATGACACTGAGCTTAACCTGAAAGTCTAGATAACCAATTACTTAGAAAAGTTTCTACTACTGCATAACATTTGATTTGTACCAAAAACAAATGGTTAACTGCTTGCTGGCATAAAGAAACATACTCTTCCATTTTACAATTTTACTGAATAGTTCAAATGTTTCTAAGACGTACAAGAATGTATTCATACTGACTGTCCTTTGTTTAGGATTCTGGCATGCACAGCAGAGGTAGCTGCAGTGTTGGCTTTTTTAAATTTATTTCTTGTCACCATCTGCTTCAGTGGATTATGTAAGGTTTCTGTGGTGTGAACCAGATACAGTGCAAAGTGCAGTTCATGGGTAATCTTGGCTGATAGCAGATTCATTACCTGAATTGGTAGCATATGTTCACTGAGAATTGGAGAGGCCCTATTAAGCTACAAAGGTACTCTAGGCATGCAAGGGGCATACTAACCACTGCAGACAGAAGGGTGGTCTGGAGGTCTAATGGAGATCTCAGTAGCCTGACTTGTACAGCGAGAAGTATGGAGTCACAAAACATTCCAAGTGGAATGAGCAACAGTAGAGCAGGGGTACACAGTCACTGGTGCTATGAGCATTATATATGTATGCACCCTATGCATTTAACAGTAGAGCAGGGGTACACGTAGTCATTGGTACTATCAGCATTGTATATGTATGCACCCTATGCATTTAACAGTAGAGCAGGGGTACACACAGTCACTGGTACTATCAGCATTATATATGTATGCCCCTATGCATTTAACAGTAGAGCAGGGGTACACACAGTCACTGGTGCTATGCGCATTATATATGTATGCACCCTATGCATTTAACAGTAGAGCAGGGGTACACAGTCACTGGTGCTATGAGCATTATATATGTATGCACCCTATGCATTTAACAGTAGAGCAGGGGTACACACAGTCACTGGTACTATCAGCATTATATATGTATGCCCCTATGCATTTAACAGTAGAGCAGGGGTACACACAGTCACTGGTGCTATGCGCATTATATATGTATGCACCCTATGCATTTAACAGTAGAGCAGGGGTACACACAGTCACTGGTACTATGAGCATTATATATGTATGCACCCTATGCATTTAACAGTAGAGCAGGGATACACACAGTCACTGGTGCTATGAGCATTATATATGTATGCACCGTATGCATTTAACTGCCTGCCTGCTACTATGACCAGCAAGAGGAAGTGGTGCTATCACTTCCTCTTATTATGCAGAGTGTGTGTGTGTGTGTGTGTGTGTGTGTGTGTGTGTGTGTGTGTGAGTGTGTGTGTGTGTGTGTGTGTGTGTGTGTGTGTGTACTGCTGAACAGATACAGTACTTAGCAATTTCAATAAATAAGTAAAGATAAAGTCATACGATTCAGAAATCACCATCACAGTGGGTATGGCTAATGAGGTATAAATGAGGATATGTATACATACACATTTGCTCTCTCACACTCATACAAACAGATGCACACGTGCAGCAAGACACACACACACACACACACACACACACACACACACACACACACACACACACACACACACACACACACACACACACACACACACACACACACACACACACTCTTTTATAAGGCCTGAGTGTGTGATGCAAAGTTGTTGCTTGTACTACTGGAATCCGGGGCATGAGATGAATAAAACATTGACCATGGACCATTACTGGAAGATTGGTGTGCAGAAATAGTTTGCTCAGTTCAGAAACATTCTGAGTTACAATAACATCATGCTTTATGTTTTCAGACCATTCCTCATTTATACCTCATTAGCAATACATACTGTGATGGTGATTTCTGAATCATGTGACTTTATCATTACTTATTTAATGAAATTGCTAAGTAGTGGATCTGTCCAGCAGCACAGCCCACTCTCTAGTCCTCACTGGTACTCCAGCAGCAGCATTTTCAATTTACAGGTGGGCTTTGAAGAAGTATTGACTTTGCTGGTATGATATTGCCTGTATCCTTCCATAAGACTGCGCATTTTTTGTACTATTATGTCATTCCCTGATTGTAGAAATGTGTGGCTCTGTGGATCTTTGTAAATGGGAGGCAGGGCTTGTTGCTTTCATTGTACTACTGGTATACATCCGGTATTGGTGTTTGAGTTGTTGTATTACTGTGACTTGTGTTATGACCTTGGACCTATGTAATAGCATTGCACAATGATCTGTATGTCTGTTTTTTAACTGTGCTGCCAGTGATAGTCATGCAATATTTCTCATTTGCATATGTACTGTGTACCATCTGCTATTATGCATCACAGTAATACATGCACTTCAGTAGCCTTTTACCTGGTACCGTATGACTTGTGTGAGGGTGCTGTCTATACTTTTTTATGTAGCACCAGCAAAGTCTGTATCAGGTATATGAATCCCACCCAGAAAAACTAATAATGAAAAACTGCATATTGTGTTTTTTTTTTTCTGTTATCATTAGGGTTAATATTTTTCTTGAAAAAACAAAAAGCCAAACAGGGCAGCTAAAATCCTCACTGAAGTTGCAGAATGCTTATAGAAGCCATAAAATCAATCCAGGAGTAGTCCAAGTGCAAAGCAGGGCAGCTGAAATCCACACTGAAGTAGCAGAATGCTTATTCAAGCCAAAAAATTGATCTAGAAATAGTTCAAGTGCAAAACACAGCTTTATTAAATCCACATAAAACAGATAAGTGCTTTCATCCCAGAACACTAGAACTTCATCAGATACAATAAAATTGTAAAGCCCCCCTTATAAAGACATGTGGAAGGCATCATAATCATGAAATGAAAGAAGACACACCCCCTTAAAGACATACCATTAAAATGCAGTAAAACAGTTGTATGAAATAAATATGGTATATAAAATAGTTTGTTCACTATTAAAATGGAATATAAAAATGTATAAATTAGAGCATTAAAAAGTGCTTATAAAAAATAATAAGATTTAAAATATATAATACCATGTAATTTATCTGTCTAATACTTTGAGCTTTAAAATGGAGTTGATGGAAATATTTTCATTTAATCCTGGCCAGTTACCTGCAACAAAGTGTAACTGCCAGTAAAGCTCTCTCTTTATGAAGAGTATGGACCAGGCTCCACCTTTAATGTTTGTCCTTATACTGTATATTACAAAAAAATTATTAAACATAGGTTCTTCATTGTCCAATATGTTTGCTCAATGCATTGGTTAACTTTTTTGTTTTGATCTCATAGAAGTGCTCATAAATGCAATTTTTTTAGTTTCCTGTCAGTTTTACCAATATAAAAACAGCAGCATTGGTTACAAACAGCACAATAAATCACTCTTTCAGAGTTACAGTTACATGTCTGATGAATTTTAAAATTAATATTGTTGATGTTAAAAGTGTCCCCTTCCTTAATGTATTCACAAAAGTGGCACAATCCACATTTGTTCATATAGCCAAGTTTGTGCTTAAGTCCACTTTGGTTTGTTTCAAATACATCTTTTAGGTTCCTACCCTTTTTATAAACTATTGTTGCAACTATATCAATGAAGGGTCTAATAGCTTTATCTTGTCTTAGGATGGATAGATATTTTTGCTGGTTAGATGGCATCTAGTTCCATTTACTTGTCCTAGCACAACAGAAACCAGATTACTTACCTTCTGATCAGATTAATTGAAATTGTTGAAAGGGAAGACCATTATTTATCCTCATATTTTATTCACAAACTGCTAATATATACATATTTGCATATTCTGGGAAGCTACAGGTGAAATGTATTGCTGTGCACTAATCTATCATGCAGAATGGCAATTGATGGACTAAACATGACTTTTCTAAAGCATTGCACTGCAAATACTAACTTGTTAAATAGTGGGTCTGAGGTTCATAAAGATACCATGTTAAGTTGTCAATCACGCTTTCATTATTGCTGGATGGGTTCGGAGCCGATCCTCGGCTCTGACTCGGCCAATACTAAAGCTCGAGAGCTAATTCCACCGGCTCGAGGCTCCCCTATATCCCACAATGCTTGGCGGTAACTACTCAGATCTCGTTTGCCGCTTAGCTGCGAGGTGCTTTCTTCTACCGCCTCTGGCAGGTTAGTGAGTTTTTTCTATTAAAAACTTCATATATACCCCTATCCTTTTTAGTTTAGTTTAGTTTATAGTACAGGGTATCCCTTTACTTCAAATCAGGTCTCCCTCTTCTTTATCTCCCTTTATTCCCTTTTAACTTTAGGCCTTAGGCCTTTGGCCCACTCCCCTTTTTTTCCCTTGTCATTTAAGTGTGATTGGATTTTTTCTTTTGGTTAAAGGTGTGTCTGTGTGCTGTGTCTGTGTCCTTTGATACAGTTCTTTAGGATGTCTAAAAACTCCAAGGTCTCAGGCTTCAAGAAGTGTGACTTGTGCTGTCAGAAAATGTCTCTGACAGATGGTCACACTTCTTGTGTCTATTGCCTGGAACCTTTGCACCTGCAGGACTCCTGTGCTGTTTGTCATGCATTCAGCCCGAGAGTCCTGCAGGAACGCAAAAACAAACTTATTCTTTGAGACTTACTAAAGCCTGAAGGCCCCTCAACCCAGTCTGCGTCGGGAAAGCCTTCAAAGACTTCCAGGCCGTCGGCTCCAGCTTCAGAGCCGTCTGCTGGGAGCATCAAGGCTGCTTCGACATCGGCTCTGGCTGGAGTCGATGTTTCGAAAACTCAAACCATTACCTCGGCTCTGGCCGGAGCCGAGGTTGCTAAGACCCAGTCAGCTCCGATAGTCTTATCGGAGCCACCTTCAAAGAAGAGGTCGAGGTCCCCTTCTATCAGCTCCATCCACTCGGCCCCGGGATCCCCTCTTCTGTCGGAGCGGAGCCATAGGACCCATTCCTCTCGGTCCTCCAGGCTGTCTGACCATGACTTACAAAGGGTGGTGAGTAGACTTTTTAAGTCTGAGGCACTGGCCCAAATGCTGCATAGCCCTACTCAACAGTTAGCGGCTATTCCCATCCCTGCTTCTGTTCCTCGTCCGACTCCTTTGAGTTCGGAGCCAGGGCTCATCAGTGCCATGGCTGTCGGTGCGTCGGAGCCGATACCCTCCCTTTCGGCTCTGTTGTCTGCTCTGATTTCCTCTTTGGAGGGATCTCGGTGCCGAGCTTCCCTTGTCGGCTCTGAGGGGGCAAGTGGCATCGGACCCTTGTCCGACCCCGTTCTCCCTCTCGGAGCATCAGCGCTGGTGAGTTCGGCTCTGACATCGGCCTCGGAGCCGTCCCTGTCGGTGCCGGGGGGTCCTTGTCTCCTTGGAGTGGGGACCTTCGGCCTTGGCTGATCGGGGCACCTTCGAGGTCATGCGGAGCGTGCTAGACCCCGTGTCTACCCCACAGTCGGCTCCGTCAGCTCCTCCCTCTTCAGTGCCTGCGGTGGTTTCTACCCACCCCCTCGTACCAGACCGTAGAGAGCCAGCCCCTCAGGTTTCCCCATTGGGAATATCCTCTTCTTCCGAGGCTTCTCCTGATCTGGCAGGGGAACCCCCTTGGAAGAGACAGTGCAAGAGGAAGCACATTGACTCCCCTGAGTCTATCACCTCTGACACCGACTTGGAGGAATCTGAAGGTTCCCCTTGGTCCCCCTCTGAGGATGTCTCTTTTGCTGACATCCTTGAAATCCTTAAACAGAGGGGGAACTGGCCCACCCTTAACCCTTCAGAAGACGAGTCGGTGTACCTTGAGGTGTTTGGCTCTCACCCTTCCACCTCCTGGGTGGCTCCTCCCTTTGACCCCCTCATGGAAGTGGTTGCAAGGAAGACTTGGACGGCCCCTGATTCGGTGGAACCTACCCCAAGGAGGCCGCCAAAATTTATTACTGCCCCAAAAGAGAAGCAGTTCTTATCCAAAGGTGTCTCTGTTGATGCCATGGTGGTGGCCGCAGCCACTAAGAAGGAATTAGCCAATCCTTTGGTACCCGTCCATCCTCCTAACAAGGAGTCTAGGACCATGGACAGGTACGGTAAGTGGATGTTTTCCTCAGCGACCTTTGCCATGTGGTCGCTGAACTACTTGTGTCACTTCACCCGTCTCCAGAGGGATTTACTCAAGGATATGGGTGAGGCTATGCAGGATCCAACAGCTGAGGGGTTCCAAGACAGAATGAACTCCCAGTTGGCAACCTTGAATTCGATTGTCAACTCCTCCATGCAGCTTATCTCATATGCGGCTGATGGGGCGAGTAGGGCCGCAGGCACAGGTGTAGCTGTACGTCGCCACGCCTGGATGCGGCTGTGCAATTTTGCGGACACTTTCAAGGCGTCCTTCACCAATTCCCCCTTTGATGGCTCAACATTGTTTGGACCTCAGGTGAAGGATACATTGACTAGGTGCGAGCAGGAAGGTAAGACTCTCTCTGCCGTGGGAGTCCGTTTTTCTACCCCTTCCAGACCTTATCCCAAAGGTCAGGGGGGGGGGTAAATGTGGTTCCGCAAACCACAAGGAGTCTCATCTGATGCACAAAGTCGATTCCCCTCTAGAGGCAGAGGGGGGAACAACAATAGACGCCACCCTAGGGGCAGAGGTGGTCCACAAAACCAGGGTAGCAGAGAGACTTTCTCTGATAAACCCTTTTAACATCCCTGAGGAGCAGCCCAGCTGTCCACCTTTAGAGGCAGTCAGGGGAAGATTGTCACTGTACCCAAAAGCCTGGCTTTCCCTCACTCAAGACAAATGGGTACAGTCGATCATATCCAAGGGTTACAAAATCCCCTTTATTCACATCCCATCCCAACCCAAAGGATCCCTTCCAGATGTTCCACCCAGTCTAAGGGAACAAGCAGTGTTAGAAATATCAAAGCTGCTGTCAAAAAGAGCTATCCAGCCAGTCCCAGCAGACTAGCAAGTTTCTGGAACCTACTGCAAATTCTTTTTGGTACCAAAAAAAACAGGGGACTGGAGACCAATACTGGATCTCAGCAAGCTAAACAAGGATGTGAAGAAAACAAAATTCCGGATGGTCACGCTACAGTCCATTCTACCCTTCTTGGTTCAGGACAATTGGATGTGCTCGATAGACCTTCAGGATGCGTACTACCATATCAAAATGCACAGATGTTCCAGGAGGTTTCTCCGCTTCAGGCTGGGAGCCGGTCACTACCAGTTCAGAGCCCTGCCCTTTGGTCTCACTACAGCCCCCTGAGTGTTCACCAAATGTATGGCAGTGGTCGCGGCTCACTTGAGACGTCAAGGATTCCTTGTGTTTCCATATTTGGATGACTGGCTCCTTACCGCCACCACCAGGTGTCAACTTCTTCTATCCAGAGACTTCACCATCCAAACTTGCCAAGCTCTAGGCATTTCAATAAATTTCGAAAAATCTGCCTTGTCGCCTTGTCAGTCTATTACCTTTATAGGTGCCACCTTAGACACAGTTCATCTTTCTGCCAGACTAACAGAGCAAAGAGTATCAGATATGCGCAAACAAGTTTACCTTCTGCTTCAGTGCAACAAGATCAAAGCCAGGGTAGTCTTGAAGGTATTAGGACTCATGGCGGCTACTATTACACTCCTCCTCTTAGCTCGTTTTCACATGCGGATCCTCCAGTGGATGCTGTTTTTTCAATGGTCCTTTCAACAGCTCCCGATGTCTCACCTCATCTTGCTAACCCAATCTTGCAAGAATCGCCTGTCTTGGTGGATGATATCACCTCAAGTTCTCCAGGGCAGACCCTTCATCCCTCCACCCCCAATCTCCACGGTGACGACGGACGCCTCCCTGATCGGGTGGGGGGGGCATTATCAGGGCAGGACAGTCCAGGGCACGTGGCAATCTTTCAAGTGCCACTTGCACATAAATGTCTTAGAGATGAGAGCAGTGCTTTTAGCATTGCAAGCCCTTCAGGACTCTCTTCTCACAGGGACTATTGTAATTCAGACGGACAACATGTCCGTAGTGTGGTACATCAACAAACAGGGCAGAACCAAGTCCTACCCCTTATGTCAAGAGGCACTCAGACTTTGGCAGTGGGCAATCTCTTCTCAGCATTTTCTGATAGCAACGCACATTCCCGGGAAATCCAACGTGATTGCGGACAAGCTGAGCAGGGCTATTCTCATGCCTCACGAGTGGTCTCTAAAAAAATCAGTGCTGGAAGAAATCTTTCGAAGATGGGGACGGCCTTGCTGCGATCTTTTTGCTACTCCCCAAAACAGCAAGTGTCATGACTTCTTCACCCTCTTCCCTTTACCAGGCCAACCCACCAGAGATGCTCTAGTCCACGATTGGCCCCGGGGACTTCTGTATGCTTTCCCCCCTTTTCCACTGATCTCTCAATTAATTCAGAAAGCTATCGCCTCGAGAGTCACTATGATCCTCATTGCCCCTTACTGGCCTCAACAGATATGGTTTCCGTTCCTGCATCATTATCTCTTGGAGCAGCCTTAGCATCTGGACCCAGTGCCAGATCTTTTGACCCACCAGTCAGGCCAGCTGCACCACTCCCTCAAATCTCTCAACCTCACAGCGTGGTTTCTCCAATTCCTACCCTAGCCAGGCTTCCCTTAATCTCTCATTCGGTCCGTAACATCCTGATAGCCTCTCACAAGTCTTCTACCAGAAGGATCTACAATAGTAAGTGGAAGCATTTTTCCTTCTGGGCAGCATCAAAAAATATAGACCCCTTCACTGCACCTATCCAGTCTATCTTAGAATTCCTGGCAGAGCTCTTTCATTTAGGCTCTTCCTCATCTACCATTAGAGTACAACTAGCAGCTATATCTAACTTTCATGTAGGTGTCTCGGACTCCAGTATCATGTCCCATAAACTCTGCAAAGCCTTTCTAAGAGGTGTCTTTTTTGCTCAAGCCCCCAATCAAAGATCCCCCACCTCAGTGGGACTTGAATTTGGTCCTAGCATCCTTGATTCTTCCCCCCTTCGAACCTGCGGCTTCATGCCCTCTTAAGTTGGAAAACACTTTTTCTAGTAGCCATAACATCAGCTAGAAGGGTATCTGAACTTCATGCTCTTTGCAGTAGTCCTCCTTACTTAGTTTTCCATAAAGACAGGGTGTCCCTTCGGACTAATCCGTCCTTCTTGCTTAAGATTTCCTCTGAGGCAAACCTAAATCAGACTATCGATCTCCCTGTCTTCTTCCCTGATTATTCCAGCAGCTCGGAACAAAAGTTGCATTTTCTAGATGTTCATCGCCAACTTCGATATTATTTAGACAGGACTAAACAGTTCAGGAAATCTGACCAGCTCTTCCTGTCTTATGTGGAAGGGAAATTGGGCCTTCCAGTTTCTAAAGTGTCCCTTTCAAGATGGTTTACCTCTATAATTACCTTCATCTATGAAATCAGACATGAAAAACTGCCTTCAAGACCTAGAGCTCATTCAACCAGGGCATTAGCTACATCTGTAGCTTTTCAGGACAGGCTACCAATAGATTCCATTTGTGCAGCAGCCACATGGGCTTCTCCTCATACCTTTATCTCGCATTACAAATTGGATATGGCCTCCAGAAACCGTGCCAACTTTGGTTCCACTGTTCTCAAGAGTCTGTTCTGATAAGCCACCCGGGGTAAGGTGCTAGGGATGCGGTCCCATCCAGAAAGAATGAAGGCGAGATTGACAACTTAACATTGAGAAGTTATGTACCTACCATAACGTTTCATGTTAGTTGTCTTCTTCTCGCCTTCTTTCTTGCGTCCCACCCTCCTTCCCCCTAGCCTGGACAGACCGATAGGAATTTTTGGGATCTTCCATTGGGGTTTCCTTCCCACGTTTTCTACCACTTCTATTCTTCCTTTTATGTTTGTGGTAGCTTACATACAGGTTTATATAGAGGTGTGTTCCTTTTCTCTCTTCTCCATACTGTGGAGATCAGAACTGCTTGGTTTTAGCTATCAAATGAGATCTGAGTAGTTACCGCCTAGCATTGTGGGATATAGGGGAGCCTCAAGCCAGTGGAATTAGCTCTCAAGCTTTAGTATTGGCCGAGTCGGAGCTGAGGATCAGCTCCAAACCCATCCAGCAAGAAAGAAGACGAGAAGAAGACAACTAACATGGAACATTATGGTAGGTACATAACTTCTCATTTAAGTTTCTTCTGCATCATTTCTTTCTGATATTTTGCCATGTATAGCCAACAGAAGCTAGACTATAATGATTAAAATAAGGGTAGCAGCCTAAGAAACTCTCCCTTATCATCCAATCAGCTGGCACATGCTGATATGCACTTACTGTCAGGCTTGTATGACCCCCAGCATCTAATCAGTAAATTGAAACTATATGGAGTCTTCATATACTGCATCTTTTTTTATACACCTTGTGAAATATCAGAACATATTACATAGACAGCCTCAGGGCCACAAGCCACTTCATGGTTAGGTACGTTAATCTAATCATGCATATCCTCCTAAGCATGTCTTGCTTCTGCTTAATATGTGCCCAGGAAAGCTGTATTGCAATCTTGAAATTACATTGCAAACTGAAAATGAAGTCATTTGATTGGCATTTAAAATAAAATATGGTAGTATAGCTATTGGTGCTTTTATGAAAACACTTTTGTGTCTGAAGGTTGTCTAGTATGCAAACAAAAAAGTATAGCACCCATTGCTCTATATTTTTTGGTGTGGAGAAATTTTACATACATTGTGCAGCTTAAACTGGTAATACAGTATTTTTCTGTATATTTGAAAGTTGTACATTTATATGAAACTGCAAGGTAATCCAATTTTGCTTTTTAATGATATTGGCAGTTTCATTTAATTAGTGTATTTTGCGAAGCTAGTGAGTAAACTAGCGAATGATATGATGCAAAGATTCGGAATACAGGTTCTGTGCTAAACAAAGTGCAAAGCAAAAAGGATAGCTTAATTATAAGGCTTTTTCACAAAACCAGCTATGAAATGTTGTACTGTCTCTTGGAGATATAAATAATATTAAACCAGCACAGTAATTATTAATGGGCAAACAGTTTTGGAAGAGGGTTGTTAAAAACAGATGCTAGTCAATCTGTGAACAAGAAGATGTTTCAAAAGTACTTGACTGGATAAATAACGGTATAATGAAGCACTACCATTATTTACAACTATGATTGTTTTACTGCATAAGTAAGAGAAAAATACATGCATCTGTACAGCTGTTAAAATTATGTGGCACAATTATTTTAATTAAATAATCACCTGTTTGGCTGTCATTTAGGAGTTAGATGTGCTGAGCAATATGTTTTCTCAAAATTCATACTGAAGTGACACAACAAAAGGGGAGTTAACGTTGTTCTTTCACAGTGTTTGGTTCTTTGACTTGATTCCCAGCTTTGCATATTATGCTGCTGCATACCTGAGTGAGTTGTTCTTTGGATGAGATGTTAAACCAAGGCTCCAAATTCTTGAGTTAGTGGTAGCCCAAAAGGATGTAAAAAGTCCCACTGCACCTATCAAAAAAGAGTAGGGCTGTTATCTTATATACACATATCACAAAGTTTCAGTACTTACATAACTTATTACTTTGATCCTTAATTACATTTATCTTTTAACCAAAATTTTATTTCAATTCATTTTCTTACATTTAAATTATCATAATTTTCTTATCACACTATCTTTACATATATACATTTCTATAACATATTTATACAATTTTCCTTGTATTTTTCTTTTCATGTCATATCAACTTCCATCTTGTTATCATGTCATAATATATTTTCTTATTCTCTTGCAAATTGTTTTGTGTTTTTTTTTTGTGATTCAGTTCTCATATCTTCTTATGTTTACCCATATAATTTTCCCAACACAGGCTTTCTGTATGCAATTAATTTTCATCAAAATCCAGTATAAATGTAGTGATGCCAGAAATTCAGTAGGATTTATCAAACCCAACCACCCTATATTTTACAATATACAACTCTTCTTTTAATAGGGTTTAATCTTGATCATCATATAAAAAAATTTCACCATTCCGTTTCCATTTGTATTGGAAATGTAAATACACTTCCCATATAGCCTTACCTATCTAACGTATAGGCATGTCCCAAATGCACTTTCTTAATATACAATAATCCAATGGTTTTCCACATATTAATATTTTTTTCACTTCTTACAATAATTCTTTCCATTCCTCTACAACTGTTTTTTTTCCCAAACTTTATCCCCAAAAGATTCATTTCTGTTTATAAAAATAAATTCCTCCAATTTTAATACTTTCACCAAAGCATTTATGTGTCTCTTATTCAGTTTTAATGCTACTGTACTCACACAGTTTTCAGTTGCAGTAACAGATTCCTTTATCCAGCCTTTACCATTTGTAAACATAACTAAATCATCAGCATATGCCATATATAAAGGAATTTCAGTTTCATTTTGAAATGTAACTATTCCTTGTTTTATTTTCTTCCTCAAAATAATTACATTCATAACTAAAGCAAATAAAGTCCAATCTAAGGGACATCCTTTATTTGCTCCTCTCGTAATCTGAATTTCTTTGTTAAACCATCCATTAAGCATTACTTTAACATATGAATTATTACATATTATTTGCATGATTGTTATAAACTTAAAATGTAATCCATACTGAGTTAAAGTTTCAAATATCTTTTTCATGGTTCACATTATCATAAGCATTCTCTACATCACAGGCAGCTAACCTACTATTACGGCTGTCATTCATACTGTTACTCATGGTTTCTTTTATAATAATCAATAAATCTATCATATATTAATCTTCTATTCCATAAATGCCTTCTTCTATTAATATCTTTCCCAATCTTTTCTACAGTACTCTCATAAAAATTATATATGTATTAAGGTTCAAAGTCTATAGTTTTTAACATCACTTTTTTCACCTTTTTAAACATGCATTTTATAGTTCTCTCACATACCCTTTTTTCAGTGATTTCATTTTAATTATTCATAATATTAACATTGATTATTTTTGTTACCCTTCATTTCTTTATAGAATGTATATCTAAGTATATCTTAACCAGTATAACATATTTTCTTTACCTCTTATAGGTTCATAGGTAGGTACTAGGCTATTGGCCCAAGGGTCTAAATAAGCCTAGCCAACAAGGTTCCCTGACTTACGCCACCCAAGAAAGTTATTTTCCTGTGCCCCTATTGAGCAGAGCCACAGAAGTGATCCCCAGGGTGTATTTCCTTTTTCCCATCCACTCATCAAGATTTTTCTTGAAGAGTGCTAATGAGGAACTTTGCTTTACATAGATGGGTACCTTGTTCCAGAGTATGGGAAGTTTTGTTTAATATATAATTAAATGCATTCAGGTCAGTTTTTATTAAAGACTTTAAAACATTTGCTCTGCTTTTTTACCATTTAAAATGTCCATCCTCTCTCTATTTTTATTATCATTTATATCCATAAATATTTTTCAACTTCTACTGGAATATTCTTCATACTATAAAATTCCATTCCATCTTTTGTTTAAATTCATGTAATTATTTCCTCATCCTTTTTATCTTTCTTTCCTAAAAAGTTCAAAACATCTTCACATTTTCTTTTCAATAAATATTTTCTTTATATAAAAAAATAACTTATTTTTATATTCTTCTGAAATATCGCCTTTTCTTTAATTATCCTTTCATTTTCATAATTTTCAATAAATTCATCATGCTTCTTAAATAAATGACAATAGTCTTTTTTTCCAAAAATGTGCTTCCAACTTAATGTATTATCTATATTTCCTTTAAATATCTTTCACCATTGCTCTAGAGTCTTATAAAATGGAATCAGTAATCAATGATCTGCCATTTCTTTCTTATAAAGGTCCCCCTTTACCACTTCACCTGCAAGCCTTTTGTTACCTTTTCCTTCAAGTAACATAACCCTCAACATTTATGTCTGATTTTATAGCACAGTGATCTGTAAAGCATACAGCATACATTTCTTCCTTAATTTCTTGTAGACTTTATGAAGACAAAATGTAATCTATTTCAGTTTAGATTTTCCCTTTCTTGTGTGCATATGTTCTTTTTTCCATACAGTAAATTTCCCTTTCCCTTTATTATCATCATTCTGTAAGTGTGAATGACTTTACCATTTTCCTGTCATTTTTCTTATATTGCAAAGTCCCTAATTATATCTATATTAGGTATAACAACTTTTGTTTATTTCTTCTCACTAGTGTATAGAATCATACATTGTAGTTAGTCTTCATATTTTTCTCCCACCTCATATATCTATCACAATATATTGTCCCGGTTAAACTACAATAAAATTTGTAATTTGTAAATCCATAATTTTGCCAAACCAGCACTTCCCACACATACATCTTCAGCAAAACTCAATTTGGTTTATTTCCCCTATACTGCTTCAACTTGTTTACTTTGTAAATTATTAAGTAACTTTATATCAAATAAAATATTATATTACTTTATAGTTTATACCAAGTAATAACATTTAATATTTTCCATTAAGTATATTATTTATGTTCTGTGATAATACTCTCAAACTAGACTTTTCTTTGCAACTCTTTTGTAGCAATTTTATATTTCTTTTCTGCACTATTTCCATTTGAAAGTGTTCACTCCCTCTTTGTGACTTAATTTTTTAACTTCATTTTGCACTTCTGCATTAAATTTGTTTTTATTCCCCTCCATAATCTCCCCACCACCCTTCTGTCTCATCATTAGAAGACTGTTTCTTCTCATCATCTATATTTAGATTTTTAAAATTTCTTTCATTCTCATATTTGTCATGCAGTGATTCAAAATCATAATTTCCACATTTTCCATATTGCATCTTGCAATTATTTATTCCATGACCAGCTTCTCCACATTGAAAACATTTCTCTTAGGACATTAATTTTTTTAAATGTTCTCCTGAGTCACAATAAGAAAAAGTTTTGGGTTGACCTCAAATCTAAGCATTCCTTTGTTTGCCATTAATAGTCACAACACTTCATAAATGCATTATTTTTCTCTTTTTATTATCAAGACATGGTATTACTTACCATTCCCCCATTCAACAAGATTCTGTCATCATTTCTTAATTTAATAAACCTGCTTTCATTTTGACAGTTCTAAATTACACTTTTAATATTTTTTGAACATTCTATTTGAAATTTTTATTGTGCAATGGTTCAAAGGTGTGCAAACTGACTTTGTGCAAAACAATGTAAAACAATCTTTCCTCTTTTTCAAGTGTTTTGGACAGTACTTTCATCAAAAAAGTTTAATTTCCAATATTGAAAAACCGTCTAGCATCCTGAGGTACAAACCCTAATAGACAAATAATAGCAACTCAAAAAAGTATCTGTCAATTGTCTTGTCTTTTTTTCTTTCAAGTCTAATCATGGATTTTTGGCTTTCAATAATGTTTATACTATGCACATTTGTAATACTTTTTCCCTTACCAATGCCAGAAACATAAGACTTATTAGCAGCATCAGAATCATTGGTCTTATTGTTACATTTCTGTTACTTTAGTGCAATCCTTCTCTATTTTATTGTGCAGTTTTTCTTCAAAATTACTATTTTTTTTTACCATTTGCAAATCACTTCTTTCAAAATTCTGAACAGGTGTTCTACTGCCTCCTCTTGCATCTTTGCATCCTCTAGAGCTATATCTGACCAGGAAACTGCAGTTTCATCATTTAGTTGAGCTTTATCAATCATTTTGCATAAAACATCATTTTCCAAACCACATTGTTGCACTTCTGTAACAAAAATATTTGCTAATCCACCATCCACGCCAGTTGCATCCATCTTTTGCATGCTATTGTTTTCAGCTGTCTCTGTACATACCTCCATGTTTCTCAAAACTCACTCTCAAGCAATTATTCCTCCTCCTCCATGATCCTCTCATATGGCAATGGTCCTATAGGTTCATAGGTGTGTACTAGGCTAATGGCCCTGGAGCCTTTGCAAGCCTAGCCCATAGACATGTCCTGGCATCGTTCTGCCCAATGTTAGTTCCCAGTGCCTCTATCAAGTAGAGCCACTGGAGGGATCCCTGGGGTGAACTTTCTATTTCCCAACCACTCATCAAGATTTCTCTTGAAGAGGGCCAGTGAGGTGCCCTGCTTGACATTTATGGGAAGTCTATTCCAGACCATGGACAGTCTCTTGGTTATGAACCTGTCCCTCCAGCATGTTCTGTTGATTGTGGTAATGAGGTTGAGCTCTCTTTAGTGTGTGCTGTGGAGGGATTGGGATTTCTTTAGATGTAGCATTTCTAACAAAGCTGGGTCAGACATGGCTTTGTAAGTCAAGCAGAGATCACCTCTTAGTAGACGATATGAGACAGAGAATAGCTGGAGTTTTTTGAGTCTGTCCATGTAGGACATGTGTTTAAGGCCAAGGATCCTCACTGTGAGGTACTTTTGTGGTCTTTCCAGCTGTTGCACGTGTCTAGTGAGGTACATGCCAAATGGGGCATTACACTAGGTGATTGGCTTAATGAGGGAAGAGTAGAGAGAGACGATGACCTCTTTCTTCCTGGATGCAAAACCCTTGGTAATGAGATGTGCCACATAGAAGGACTTTCTGATCACAGTGGCAATGTGGTGGTCAAAGGAGAGGTTGCTGTCAACCTTTGTCCCCAGATCTCTTATAACACCTTCAGTGTTCAGTGGGCTCCCATCGATGTGGTAATTAATGGGAACTGAGTTTTTCCCAAAGGACATGATGATGCATTTTTTGGCATTAAGCTTAAGGCCATGGTTTCAACACCAGTCATTAGTCTCAGTGAGGCCCTACTGTCTACATCACTTGGGGAGGTAATAATGGCTCCCAGTTTGCAGTTGTTTGTGAACATGGTCAGCCAGAGTCCCTCCATTTTGGCCTGGAGTTTTGAGAAGTAGATGCCAAACAGGTCAGGACCCAGGACCAATCCCTGTGGGACTCCACTTGTAACTGGTCAGCAGTCTGACTTGGAGTCTGCTACTTTCACACTGTGGGTTCTAACTGTGAGCCAGTTTGCAATCCACCTAGTGATATAGGGGTTGCTGCCTAGTTTGATGAGTTTATCAATAATTCCTGAGTGGGGAATGGTATCAAAAGCCTTGGCCAGATCGAGGTAGGCTGCATGAACTGCCTTGCCCACATCCACAGCTCTGGTGACTGAATTAAAGAAGTCAACCAGGTTGAGCAGGCATGATCTACCTTTCACAAAACCAAATTGGGTGGGATCTAGAGTTTATAGATTCCTTGTATCCTTGTTAATTAGGTCCATGATGATGTGCTCCATAGCCTTACATATCAGACTCATCAGGCTAATGGGGTGATAATTCCCAGGGTCTGTAGTCACTCTCCCTTTATGGAGAGGGTTGACTGTAGCAGTGCACCATTTGGTAGGGACAAAGCCTGAGGTGAGGCTGCAAGAGAACAGGGCACTCAGACGTTGTGCCAGTTGACTTTGTAGTTCATGTAGAATATATCCAGGGATATTTTCAGGTACCATAGAAGCTGTATTCTTGGTTTTGGAAAATGCAGCTTTAACTTGTGCTGCAGTAATGCTGGTTGCCTGGCATTCCTCCGGTATTGTAATTGGTCCTTTGGGGGGGTAAAGTTGGCACTGAATCTGTCGGCCAGTATGTAGGCAATATCTGTTGGCTCAGTATAGGAGTTACCATTGTGCAGTAACTCAGAGCAAACCTGGGTATTGCCATGCCTATTATTGATATAACTATAGAAGGCTTTGTGGTTGTTTTTATGGCAGCATAATCTGGAAAAATGTAGGGGAATTCCTGATTCCCTGCCGAATTTCTCCATAAAGTAGAAATACTAACTCTAGTTTCTCCTGAAAAAAAGACACTAGCATAATAAGATTAACAATGTCAATAAAATATAAATATAGTCATGTGCTGTGCCTTAGAAATGCTGCCAGAAATGAATGAGACTGTAAAGAAATTCAGAACATTTCTCTATCTTGTTATTTTCATTGTAAGAAGGAAGAAGTGGGCGGCAGTTTTTAATGGCATACATCTGTTCATTCCTGTGGATAAATTGGGGTTTATAGCTTGAATGCAGTTAGGCCTCTTAAAAATATCCATGTGTGTGTGTGGGTGTAACATACCTGTTTTTGCATGTTTGTAGTGGCATGAGTGCATCTGCTTAGGTGAGAGATTGTGTGTGTGTGTGTGTGTGTGTGTGTGTGTGTGTGTGTGTGTGTGTGTGTGTGTGTGTGTGTGTGTGTGTGTGTATGTATGTATGTATATATGTATCTGTAGTGGTATATTTGCAGCTGCCTGTATGTATGTGTGATTGTCTAGGAGTAGGTGAGTGTTTGCTTGGATGTTCCTGTGCAACCATGATGCTTGGGATGGTAGGGAGAACAACAGGGTCATTAAGTCTGTTAGCACAGTGTTTCATCCAGGGACATGGTAATTAGCCACTAATGAAATATTTCAGTACAGCTTTATCAAGATTCAGAATCTGAGATTATTGCAATCATGATCATGATCAGTCCCACATTGTCCATTTAGTGCTGGCAGTGATAATCTTTCTAACACACATCACACCACCATTGTGACCTATTACTTTCTGGTGGTGTTTGTCATTCATTAGTTAACTCACACAGGTCTGCCTTGAAAGACATCAGAACATATTTAAATCTAAAGGAAAGTCATTTAGAGTGTTTAGCCATATGTGATTTGGTAAGGACAGACCAATTTTCCATTATTCACTTGTTACTTGGAACAATTGAACTTCATGCATGGTTGGCCCAACACAAACCTCACATCCTGGCCTTATCGGAAACTTGGCTAAAACCACATATCAATTCCTCTGAATTTCTACCACCTCAATACAATATCTATAGGTCTGATAGGACACCCAAAAAAGGTGGTGGGGTGGCTATCCTGTACTCGGTCTCACTGACGCTAACACCTATAGACATTACCTGCCTAGTTTCTCCCCTACTGAACTACTGCTCCTAGACTGCTACATCAATAACTATAGAAATTTGCTATTGCCTCTATCTATATACCCCCCAGTTAAAAACATCCCTATCCTTGAACATATACTCTCCTGGATAAACACCTCCATCCCCTATGAAACCATCATTCTTGGAGATGTTAATATAGATTGGAACTCCCTTATTGGTGACTAACCCCAACATTTCATAAACCTGTATGAATTCTCACAACTGATCACTACCCCTACCCACTACAGTAAAAATGCTACTGGTTCTACAATTGACTGGATCTTGACCAACTTTCCAAACAACTATTGTAACCCTTCTACCTTCCCTGACTCAAATAGTGACCATTCTCCCATCTTTAACTTACGGCACTCTCCTCATCTCTCTAAGCCCCATCTCTACAGAGGTTGTAGGAAACTTCCTGAAACCTTTAACTATAGATTCTCCCAGCAACTGCTCTTTAATAAAACTCTCCTGCTCAATGATGCTGTTACTAAATTCAACCACATTTTCCTTGACATCCTAAACTCTCTTGCCCCAACTCGTAAAATCAGAATCAAATCTAATTTTGCACCCTGGCTCTCCAAAGCTACTCATAATTTGGTGCATGAAAGAGATGCTCTATGGAAAAAATGGCAAACCACTAAAACTCCCACCTTTCTCCAAGGTTATAAGCAACTCAGAAATCATGTAAAAAACTTATTATTTAGGATAAATGCCAATATTTCACTAAATTTCAAATCTCTCACCCAAATGACCCCCAAAAATTCTGGATTACTATCAACGTCCTGCTCCACACTGGTTCTCCTACCATCCTAACCCTTTACCCTATCACTCTCCCTCTGAAACTGCAGACTTACTCAACAAACACTTCATAGACAGCATCTCTAAACTCTGGTAACTCTGCTCATCCCAACTCTTGTGTGTCACCCTCGCCTCCCCCTAAACCTCTATGTTCCTCTGTCTTTTAGCCTTTTACCTTGTGATCTGTTTCTACTAAATATATCAAATCCTGCTTCTTAAACTAAAACCATGCTCTCCTTCCACTGATAAACTCCCCCCTTAATTTCAGAAAATTGCTGCTGAGACTATTGCATATCATGTATCTATATTAATCAACCACTCCATTCAGGAAATCTACTATACCAGAAATATGGAAATCCTTCTGTACCACTCCTCTGCACAAAGATGGCAACTCTGAACCCTCTAACTATAGACCAATCGCTATTCTCTCACTGCTCTCTAAGATCCTTGAAAAATGTATACATACTCAGCTACTGTACTATCTCATTCACAAAAATCTCCTCACCCCCTCGCAACATGGTTTCTGCCATAAACACAGTACCTCGACTGCCTTACTATCCTTTACTCAAAAGGTTGCAGAAGTTAGGGACAACAACCTCCTCATCTCCTGTCTATTTCTTGATCTCTCTAAAGCCTTTGAAGCCTTTGACACTGTGTCTCATCCCATCCTTCTTAACAAACTCAGACATAAACCTCTCTCCTTCTACTCTTGGCTGGTTCCAATCTTACCTTACTGGCAGAAAACAAGCTGTTAGATGGCAGCAGGCTTTCTCACCCTTCCTTGCTGTTAAATCAGGGGTACCCCAAGTCTCCATACTTGGAACGCTCCTTCTCAACATTTTTACCAACAACCTACATTCATCCTGCAGTCTCTCATCTGTAATTCAATATGCAGATGACTCTACTGTCTTATCTATCTCCAATACTATATCTGAACTACATACACTAACACAGACTTCCTTTATCTCTGTTGAAAAATGGCTCAGAAACAATCAACTAATCCTTAACCCTAAGAAAACTCAACTCCTTCTCTTCCTACCTCAGACACTTTCTCACCTTAAATCCAACTTTTCTCTTTCCACCCTAGATGACACTACTATCTCCTCTGCCTCACACACCAAACTCCTTGGGGTAATAATTGATGACCAACTACAATTTGACTTGCACACACAACAGGCCATCAAAAAATCCACCAAAAACTTGGACTACTTTATAGGAACAAAAAAATCCTCACTACTGCCACTAAACGCACTCTTGTGGAGGCATTTCGCTTACCCAGTCTTCTATATGCTTCCCCCATCCTTACCAATATCCAAACTACCTCAATGCAGAAACTGGAACAAACATACAACAAAATTTCCATATTTATTCTAAAACAACCACTCGCTTCACTTCACTGCCTCTCACTAAACAAACGTCAGTGGCTGGAATTTCTGCACCCTCTCCTACAATCGCAACTCCACACTACCTTTTCCATACTCAACAACCCCTCTGCCTGCCCTCCTCTTGCCTCCCATGTTACTCCCTACTCTCCCCCCTGGCATCTCCGGAGTGCTGATCAGCATCTTCTCTTAGTTTATAAACCCAAAAGGAATATTAGCAAACTACTTTACAAACACTCTGCCTCACTAAATTGGAACAAATTCCCTCTCCATATTAGATCTAACCTTTCCTTTCCCTGTTTTAAAAAGGAGCTTAAATCCCACCTACTAAACCTGAAATTATGCCGTTGCATTGACCACATGTAGTCTTAATCTCTCCCACTGTATAACTTGTTGCATCTCCTAACTTTTTTTTCTTTGTTAGTAACTTCTGCTTAAACTAATCTCCTAAATCCTCAACTCTACTACTATAGCCTCCTCCCATTCTCCACACTACCCCCCACTTCCTATCAATGCCTATACATCGTCTTTCTTTTGAACAATGATTATCTTTTTGTTTTTACTCTCATATGTAGTAAATTTTAGTCCACTACTATCAGTGCAACCCTTAATGTTCATAATTTTTTTTTGTTTTTCTCTTTATAATTAATTTCATATCTGCAGTGTTGTTTTTAATAGTTTTTGTCCTGTATGTTTATCTTTGCTTATGTTTGCTGGGGGTCTTTCCCCTTGGGTCTCCACTGAACATGGGTTGTTTACTATTAATGCAATGCAAATAGTTAATAACCATTTTTTTATTACAATTATTTTGAATTGTGATTGTTATTTAATATTTGTATATTGTCACTTTATCTTTATTTATGTTTGCTTGGGCTTTTCCCCTCGGGTCTCCACTGAAAATGGGTTTGTTTGCAAACTCAGTTGGACTAACCCGGTTGACAAATGTGAAATAAATAAATAAATAAATAAATAATAAATAAAATACCCCTTTTTCTAATTCTGCCTGGGAATACTGCCTGGGGATTTGTTCAACATTACAGAGTTTGCTGAGGCAATCAAAATTGAAGAGCAGAACAGTAAACAAATGCAAATTAAATAAAACTAACTCCAAACATTTTACAGTCTGTAACGCTTGTCTTCACTTGAGAGCATCCAGCATGGTAAATAACTATTACATATATACTTTAGATGCTTTCTGGAATTTCACACTGAACTTTTCCAGCAAAGACTTACAACTGCTTGCTACAGTTCCTTATAGTCACTGTCATTTTAGCAGTTGTGAGATGATGGCTGCTTAAATGATCACTGTTGCTGTATTTAGATGACAATTACAGTGTCATGTACTACAATGAATGGACCCCCTAACATCTTGCAAACTCCAACTTAGAGCTAAAAAAATCTAGTTTTTCACTCTATCGCTGTTTTCTGAGTTATTTTAATATTTCAAAATCACTCTTTAACTGCTTCTTATATAATTTTAATATGTTTTCTGCAAAATGGTTACTAATCGGGCTTGCTATATCAACATCATCTTATTTTTCTTCAAGCCTTTCTCTTTCCCATAATCCATTTCAAGTCTGCTTTATATGAGTCATGTTAGACATAAGGAAGTAGTGGTTATTCCCATTCTGTTGACATATAATGGGATCAGTGTCAACAGTGTCATACTGTCTGTAACAGGACTGCTTCTTTTATTTCTTGAATGGCCCTCATTTGTGTATATCTCATGGCTTGTTTTACAGTTTACTAAGGAATTATACAGCTACAACCAAAAACAGGTGCTAAATTGCAGGCCTTTGTTCAAAGTATCGTTTTCTAGTCCAAGATGAATTAACAGCCCCTCCATGTACACTTTGGTAATTGTGCTGATACTTTGCAGAATCACAAGAAAAATATTTTCTGGCTTTTCTCTAAATGTTACAGACATTTCTGAT
The DNA here is from genome assembly GCF_019279795.1 of Protopterus annectens. Lineage (NCBI taxonomy): Eukaryota > Metazoa > Chordata > Ceratodontiformes > Protopteridae > Protopterus > Protopterus annectens. The sequence goes on from NC_056739.1 coordinate 1,235,507,872, forward strand.
GCTACATTCAAGTCATCTTAAAATGTGAAGTAGTATAAATAACAAACATTTAAAGTTTAAAGCTTAGCATTTCAGTACTGTGGTGCTGCTTATGTAAATTTGTCAAAGGAAACAGTGACAACTGCCTTTGAATCATTGACTGATTTAATTGCTCTGAAAGGCACAGCTACATTAGAAGCAGTTGTGAATCATTATAAGTTCTCTTCCTCTCTGCAATACAAACAGTGAAAAACAGTTTCACACCTCTCTGTCTTGCTTAAAGCAGCCTGAGCTCCTGACTACAAATTTCTCTGTCTGTGGTATGCCATGCATGTGCAGACAAATTCCTCTGCAACTCATGTGAGAAGTTAAGCTTAAAAAAAGTATGTGTCCTTTCCCTTCCTTTGATACCAAATTGAGGAAATGAAAGTTTTGTAAAGTACAAGCAGGTTTCAGGTACCCAGACAGTACTGGATTCATACTGTAGGGAGAAAAGCAACCTAAGAGTTGAGTTAAACTGTAGGAGAAGCTGGAGTTTTCCTTTAACCAGCTGACCCCATCTTGGCTATGGATTTGCAAACTAACCAGTAATTTGAGACAGACTGCAATTTTTATGCAAGAATTTATATTTAGAAGCAAAACTACATAATAAATATGTACAAAATATAACTTATACGTGTGAAAAGTATGTCTTAGCACAGTTCAGAAAGCACATGTTCATGAATCAGGAGCCATAAAGTGAGTCCTGAGGGCAGCAAATGCCTCTCTTTCTTTGTGTCACTCAGTCTCTCTTCAGTATCTCTTTCTGTCTCACAGAGCAGTAGACATATTTTGCAAATTGCCATGTGCAGTTATATCCCTTGCCTTTTATAGATAGCAACCTGTATTAAATAACACAATGCACTTGAGGAAGAATCTCACAATATCTTCATTTTCACACACTGTATATCCAGATTAAGAGAGTGCAAACTGGCTATCAAGCAGAACACACAGAATAAATGGTACCCTCTCCAAAAAGCAAAATGTATCTAATAGCATCTGTAGAGGTTCTATCCTAGATGTCTTCCTGTTTGGAATCTATTTTTCTGAAGTATAGAAAATTGTTCATAACATTTGGCTAACTATATTTGAAGATGACTGCAAGCTGGATATTATCCTAAGCCCCACCCTCCAATTCGCTAATACTCTAATAAGGCCTTTTTGACTCAGAAGAGGTGCTCATATTGCATTTGCACCATAAACGTGGTACAGCCCGCTTTGAAGAAAAAAATCAGTGTTCCTGCACTGCAAAACAAATTAAATTAAATTCACCTTAGCATTTTCTTTACAGGGAGCAACAACCCCCCCCCCCCATAAATATATAAACTCCACAGTTAGATGACTGCAGAGAAAAATGAATACTCCTCACACACTGAATCACTCGTTGTGTACATACACAAACATCTGCACAAGGAGGGACAGCACAACCATGGGCATTAACAAGGAACTAATACTGAGCAATATTCATTTGCCTTATAATTCCTATGCTCAAAATCCACATCAGCAGTTATTTTCTACATACATTTAGTCACTTGTGGTTTAGATTAAATGTTTTTTGAGGAAATGTGTCGCTTTTTTAATCAAATGTGCTTTACATCAAATGAAATACAACTACAAAGATATATATGTAAGTATATCTCACAACATTGACCAAAAACACTGAGACTCCAAACAACAAAAACTCCTAAACAAGCTATAACTGCAGTCACTGTTTTGTAAGTCAATGTTTTTTTTTTTCATTAAGATTATGTAAATCAATCAAAAAAAAATTTATCGCAACTAGCGAACACAGCTCTCTCTCTATATATATATATGTGTGTGTGTGTGTGTGTGTGTGTGTGTGTGTGTGTGTGTGTGTGTGTGTGTGTGTGTGTGTATCTGTAATGGTTTATAAATATTGACTACAAAACAACCAAAATATCTGCTTTTTCAGAGTAGACCTGCTGTACCCTCCACACCCCATGCTACTTATATATTCCCACAATAAGATTGTATCACAGTGAAGAAAGGGCCAATTTTCCCACAATCTTAAATCACATTGCTGTCAAGGGGCAGTAGTAGTCATGAACTGGTCAGACTATGATAAGGAGGCCAAGAGACAACTTTCGGACAGATGCTATTATGCTGAAATGTTAATCAACCCCACTTTTAGATTTAAGAAACAGATTGATAATTTTTTGTCCATTGCTAGGGATGAAGGTATCATTACAGCCAATGTGTTGCAGCAGCTAACAATTCAGGACTCTGCTAATCAATACATCTATTTTTACCCAAGATACACAAGGATCCAGTTAATCTACCAGGTAGACCTATTGTGTCAGGTAGGGGATACATCACGGAACCACTATCCATATTTCTGACCAAATATCTAAAGCCTTTATTGTCACGGGTTCATTCCAGTTTAAAGGACACTACTGAATTTCTACAAATCTTTTCTGACACACAGTTGGAACCGGGTTGGTTAATGTGCACACTTGATGTCAGTGCCCTATATGCCAACATCCCACACAAGGTAGGTTTGGAAGCTCTGGCCCATTGGCTAAATGTGGCATGTTTATATGAACCAGATTTCAATTCTTTTTTGGTATGTCTTGCAGAACATGTCCTCACCAACAACGTCTTCTATTATCAAGGGGACAGCAATGGGGGCATCTTTTGCCCCCATCTATGCTGACCTCTTCATGGCCTTCATTGAAGATCAAATCATTTATGACAGCAGCCATAACATATATTTGGATGAAATCGACATCTGGAGACGTTATCTGGATGATTGCTGGATGGTATGGAGGGCAGATGTGGAGTATTTAACTGAATTCATTTCTTACCTGAATGATAACAAATGGGGTCTACATTTTACAGCAAATTATCATGTAAGTAGCATTACCTTTTATTGATGTTTTGATCAATAGAAAACTTGATCATACTTTAAGCACACAGGTCTTCAGGAAGTACCCCGAATATAACACTGTCCTCCATGCATCGAGCTTTCATCCACCTCACATTGCTAGAAACATCCCAAAATCTCAATTTATACACATGAGACAAATTTGTTCCCATGAAGCTTCTTTTCAAGAACACAGACGGGACCCGACCAACTGATTCAGATCCAGGGGATACCAGATGGGACATGTTCTGCAAGCAAGCAACTGGGCCAACACACTACACAGGGAGGACTTGTTAACCTACAAACCATGGAACAGGAATGAACCACAACCTATCAGGTTTGTAACCACTTATGCCAGAAACTCTGATTTATTAATAAACAGCATACATAGACACTGGAACATATTACAATGTGATAAAGAATTAGCTAATATAATACCGGACAGATGCCTTTTTTCATTTCGCAAACGTAAGAACTTGGCATCTTGCTTCAATCATTACAAACATACATATGACACTGGTCATACTCACTTGCAACAAACCACATTGACTGGTGAACCTTTGATTGGCTGCTTCCCATGTGGCTACTGTACCAGTTGTGATAACGTCACCAAGTCTAAACAATTTACGAGTAGAAATTGTGCCCTGGTCTATGACATCCAATTTTTTGCTAATTGCAGCAGCGACTGGTTAGTCTATTTGGCAACATGCACCTGCAGGTCCTTTTACATTGGACAAACATCTCATCCTCTCAGGCTTAGAATTTCTGAACATGTAAGTAACATTAAAAATAAAAAAGCTAATAATGCTTTGTATAAACACTGTCTGGCACACAAAACTGCAAAATTCACTTTCATGATTATTGATATGGTCAAGGGCAATAAATCCAACAAAACCGGATGGCATTCTATTTTAGATTCTAAAGAAAAGAAATGGATTGTAAAACTAGGTGGATTGTTCCCACCTGGCCTTAATGAGCAATTATGAAAATGAGCCAATGGAGTTGCACTTGTATGTATTTAAACTGTAACATTTGACTCTTCTGGTTTACACTGATGAAGGCTGTGTTTTTTACCAGCCGAAACCGGTCTGGTTACTTGTTTTTATGCTATTATAATTAATAAATGTTATTTCCAGGTCACAGTTTGCTGGCTCAACTTGTTTTTTTGGGTCAGTAATACTGTCTCAGTGATATGAGCTAAGCTGTTTCTAGACCCCCATATATATATATATATATATATATATATATATATATAAATATATATATATATATATATATATATATATATATATGTGTGTGTGTGTGTGTGTGTGTCTGTATACATATATATATATATATATATATATATATATATATATATATATATATATATATATACACAGATATATATATATATATATATATATATACACACAGATATATATATATATATATATATATATACACAGATATATATATATATATATATATATATATATATATATATATATATATATATATATATATATATATAGATAGATATACACACACACACACAGATATATATATATATATATATATATATATATATATATATATATATATATATAAAACATACTTGTGCATGTGTGTAGCTGTCCATAAATGCATAAAACTGATGCTTTCTGAAAAAATAAATTGCAATGTATGCAATGCAAATGTGAAGGTAGATTTGAGTGCATGCCTTACAAAGGGTAAATAATTTTAGTTTATTATTGAATTGAGAGTTATTACCTTGTGTAAGGCACCTAGTAATAGATGATATGTGTACTAGAGACCAAATAAGAGGGTTATGTCCCCCTAGACATGCTGTTTCACATGACCTTTGTGTACAGCTTAACTGAGGTTAATTTCCTGGAAAGACACTGGAAATGTCAAAAGAGATGAGTGTCGTGTTCTTATTTATATTAATTAAAATAACCCCTTAGTAAATTCCAGAAAATTTCAAAATATTGACCTTGCAGTACAGGAACCTGTTGGTAAACAGACATTGACATTATAATCTTGAATGAATCCTGTTATCTTGACTTCAGCATCCTATTTAGGAACCAGAAAATGACCCATTATAAATGAAGCAAAAATCAAGTATTAATTTGCAAATTCTGCTGTCTGCTATAGGAGAAAATTAATAATATACTTCTAAGAACCCATCCAAGCTAACTTAAATCATGCTAATTCTTTTTGGAAATTAACAAAATGATAAGTTTGTTAAGCAGCTCCCTGGCATGAGAAAGATACATAACTTTTATAGAATGGGGAGTTTTATAATCACTCACCAAATTAAAGGACAACTTTCAATCCCTTTCTAATGTAAGAAAGGTATGTAGTACAGTAGTAAGAAAGGTGCTTAGCAAAGTTTGATAAACACATTTCAGTGCTATTAAGCTCTAGACTAACAAGAGCATAAAAATCAGCCACAACAAAACAGTGGCAGAAAGGTTAAACAGTTTTAAAAGCTGTAGAACACTTCAGGCTGCACAAAGGGCATAACATGTTTTAACAATGTTATAGAGGCAGCATTTTTCAGCTTTGAAAGCTGTAAAACACTTCAGACCCCTATATTTTTTTCTCTAACTTATAGTAAAATATGACTCTACATTTCAGTATAGTACATTGATTTATGATTAGGTCACTCATCAAAGCTTTCTAATGTGTTTTTATAGGTTCATATAGTCTAGGCTGATGACCAGTATGACCCTTATAAACCTTGCTGTGCAACCCAAATGTGAGCAACAAATTTGAGTTCTATAGGGGTGATTTAGTGAATGCCGCTGTCCATCAAAAACACAGACATCAGACTACAGATTAATTTCCAATTATCCATCCATTGAAACAGATTCAAGAAATTCTGTGCACAAGCTTCACTTTCATGGTGAATGTCCTGTATACGTTTCTTGAATACATTCACAAATTGGTTATGATTAACAACTTGATCATAATTATCTGTCTTGCCTGGTCATATCTAATGGGTTTCCTATTGAAAAATGAAGTCAGCATGGTACATGCATACATAGATACAAATGTTTCAAGCATGGGCATTAAAGCCCTTCTAGCTTGCCAATATGCCAAAACACTTGTTCCCATAATAAATGTCCAGGCTGTTCTTAAAAATATCTAAATTTAAAAATATCTAAACTAGTACTTGCTTTAATGTAATTTGGTAATCTGTTCCAAGCATCAGCTACTCTGTCAGAGAACCAATTAGTACACTTCTCATTCCTATAGAATCTTCTACATAGGTTATCTGACAATTCTCTAGTACGTTTTGATAACCCCAAACATTCCCAGAGGTAGTTGTCCCTAAATGCCCTATATACCTGAATAAGATCTCCTCTTAAATATCTGTAAGAGACACTGTACAAGTTCAGATATTTTAGTCTTTCATAATAACTTAGATTTTCACATCCATGGATGCCCTTGGTATATTTCCGCTGTACTCTTTCCAGTTTATTCATGCTTGTTTTCCTATAGGGTTTCCATATTTTTATTCCATACTCAAGTTTGGGTCTAATGTAACTAACAGACAATGACTTAATTATGTTTGATTTCCTAGACTTTATAAATCTTTTTATACAACCTATAGTTTTATAACTATCATTAGCCAATTGGTTGATATGATTAGAAAAACTCATAGCTGAGTCTACCCATATACTCAGGTCCTTAAATGAGTCTACAGTTTCAATCACTGTGTGCTGTATTAAATATTCACCTTTCAGTTTATGTCTCCCAAATCTCATATGCTTAGTTTTTGATGTATTTATCAACATATTATTCTCCTGTGCCCAAATGGTCAATTTAGTCAAATTATTTTGCAGACATGCCTTATCTGTAACACTTGTAATCAGTTTACCCAGTTTCAGGTCATCAGCATATAGACTGTAGAACACCTCAGATGAAAAAGTAAGGTCTGAAAGATACAATCTAAACAAGTAAGGGCCTAGTACAGAGCCCTGTGGGACACCTTGACTGTAACCAAGGATTTCACCTGTCCAGTTGGTGTGTGATACTTGCCATGTCCTATTTGTAAGCCATGCAGCTATCCATCTTATCAACAGTACATCAATACCTATTCTTACTAATTTATTGATCGGTGTTTTATGCATGACCCTGTCAAATGCTAAAGTTAAATCTATATAGATTATATCACAGCACAATTTGTCATTCATAGCTGTTATTATATTGTTATAGAACATCATGTTACAGGTGGTAATAGATCTATTTTCAACATATGCATGCTGATGTATGGTTTCAAGTCCCAACCTATCCAGTTCTGACAATAAAACTTATCCAGTATTACCTTCTACATTATTTTTTCACAACATGAAAGTAGACTTAAGGGTCTATATGATTCTACCCCCCTTTCCCTTAAAGGCAGGTTTAATACATGCATGTCTACAACCAGGAATCTTCCCATATTTATATGACCTAGTGAATAACAGATGTAATGGCAGTGTAAGTTCTTGCTTAAGTGTTCTCATGTCATTGTCACTTATTCCTTCTCCTCTATGCACTTTTTTGGATCCAGTTTGCACAGTTCTTTTTCAATATAATCTAATTTGATTCCAGTATCTGGGGTTACCTGGATGTCACTAGGACAACTTACCACCCCTTTGGTGGAGCCAAACTGTTTTGCATAAGATTTTGTAAATATATCTGTAATCTGTTGTGTCTGAGAATAAATTTTAGAATCTGCACACAGTTTATCAATTTCTGTATCCTTACTTCTTCCACATCTTATGTATCTATAAAAAGGTTTCCTATTATGCTCAATATCTTTATATAAATTCTCTTCAAATCTTTCCTGATCTTGTCTAACACTATGCTTAATCTGTTTGTCCAGCTCGTTTATTTCAGTTTTCAAAGTTGCAGTTCGACCTCTCTTCCATTTTTTATATTTTTTGTCTCTCACCTTAATCAGGTATCTTGTTCTTATGGAAATATACCCCCCTGATGTTGTGTGCATAGATCCTGATGCTAAACATTTTTTTGACATTTTGCACTCAATTTCTCTTTCAAAACTTTCCACATTCCATCTGCAGTTTTTCCACTGAGCACCTCACTCCATTCAGTTTTATATAGTAACTGTTTTCCTTGCCTATAATCTGTAATTAACCTTCTGTGCATTGGCTTAGATTTCAGTTTGGCAGAAAAATCTAGCAACAAATTAATCTTTATGACCCCCATGATCACTGCACATCAATGGTGGTAAAACTTGACTTGAAGTTACAGTAATTTTTGGGAACACAAACAATATCTAGTATATTCTGTCCCCTGGTAGTTTTTTTTTTTTTTTTTTTTACAATCTGAAGCATTTGTTATTCCTGAATATACTCTGTGAATAATTTCTTTACTAAAATTGAATCAATATTATTCCAGCCTGTTTCTGGTAAATTTAAGTCCCCAGCTGTTATTATTCTTCCCTCCTGTGTTTCATGTAAGAAATGTATGAATTCCGCTAGCTCATCTGCACTTGACTTTGGTGGTCTGTACACTCCAGCAATTGTTATATGTTCCAGGGTTGTCTTTATTGTCACAGTTACACAGTCTATAGTGTTGCTGTTATCATTGAACATGAAATAATCACAAGTCTCATAGCTATCTTTAATCCCTGTTATAATACCTCCACCTGATTTTTTGTTAGAATGTCTGTTACAGTGAAAACATTTATACCCTGACTGAACTGGTTTCCAGTCATTATTATTTAACCATGTTTTACAAACTATAACAACATCAATCTTGTGGAAACGTAGCAAATTTTCTAATAAAAAAACTTTATTATTAATGCTCCTAGCATTAACAACCATCAGAGATGCATCAAATGTTGCTATCTGTGAACTGTTAAATTTTTGACCTGGCAAAAATCCTGGCTAGTGTTTGTCAAATATTGCAAAATATCTGCTGCAAAAATTCTCTTCCCTGATCTAGACAAATGCACACCATCTTGTCTGAACACGTATGCCCAATACTAGGCTTGGATGCTCTACACATTTCCATTTTCTAAAACAGGACATTTTTTCCATGTAGGTGTTTATCCAAAAAATCTTTTCATTCACAGTGACCTGACTATCCTTTCTATAGGTGATTTGTGAAAAATATGTCCCAACACCAATACAAGCTATACTATCTAAGAAGGCTCTCAGTTCCCGGCTAAGAGTCAGCGAATCTTTGTTGGTGACATAATTTGTACCAACATGAATACAAACAGATCCATACTTCCTTACATTAAGGCGTTCCAAGGCTTGTTTCACATCTTCTATTTTTGCTCCTGGCAAGCATAGCACTACTCGATGTTCATTATCATCTCTGCAAATATAAGTATCAGTTCCTCTAATAACTGAATCTCCAATTACAAGAATATCTTTGCTGACCAGCTGTGAAGAATCTTCAGCTTCTAATACAGTCATTTCTGCTCTATCAGTTGTTATGAAGGATAGATCTTCATCACTATTAGTCTTATTAATTCCACTGTTTTCATTGCGTATTAAATTCTCATCCAGCTAGTATTATAAATCCACAGCTTGAGTCATGTAGTCAACATCTGCCTTTCTCTTCTTTTTTCTTACAGTAATGTTCTTCAATCCTTCCACGTTCAGTTTTGATTTCTTCCTTTTCACACCTGCCCCTTGCCTCGTTTTTCTACCTTTTCTATTGGAAAGATGAAGCCTTTTTCTGTAGACTGAGGGTTTTCTGATAGACAGATATCTTCATTCACTGTCACCAGTGTGTTACATAACAAAGCAGAATCCTTTTTACTACGTATTCTCTTTCCTTTACAGTCATTAGTCAGTTTCTTTTTCTTCCTTGTTATTTGTTAAGAACTTCTTCCGTTCTTTCTTTTTTGTTTCCTTCTAAACAAACTGGATCCTCGGATTGCTGAGTACTTACATCCACAATTCCATACTTCTCAGGGGCCTCATCATGTTTCATAGGAGTTGAATGTTCTTTGCAGAAAATAGATGCATCATTTCCTAGATCTGTTCTATTTGTTCTATGCCTAACATTATTTAATTCATCAGTCTAGTCATTAATATATAATACAACAGTTCTCCAAGCCATGGTACGGTAGTTGTCTCACTAGAGTCTTTCATCTAATAGAGTTGAAGGACAGTAAGATGGCTCTCATGTTCTTACAAGCCCACTGAGAATAGATGAGAAATGCTATCACTCTGCTTTATGCGTTATTATTTCTGCCTTGACTTGTTCACATACTTTCATCATTCATTTTCAGTGGACAAGAAGGAGTAAAACAAAGCCTACTATATATGCAGCTTGATCTAGCACCTTCCATGGTAGGGGTCCATAAGTGCTGTTGTTAAAATAAGTCTACTAAGAAAATGATCACTCAGAGAAGGAATTGTAAAAACTAGTAATAACTCATTAGACGTAACTTATTAAAAGATATCTCACTTAAGGCAAGGTATCAGGTGTACTGATCCTCTGCTGTAGTTTTAACTAACTAGGTTACAGTGCAAGTCTGTTTTTATTATGCTGTTCCTGGAGGTTTAAATAAATAATAAATGAGTGAATAACTAACATGCAGGTACCCTAAATTAGTATTGTCTTGCAGTACACTGTGACATATCTATAAACGTACATACAGCTACATTTAAGTACAATAATGGGCAGAACGCTAACAATGATGTTTTACTACAGAATTGATAACCACCTTTTCAATACCTCTGCCTAATTAATTAGTACAAAATTAAGGGAGACACAATCCATAGTTAATAGTATATTTTTGCAGCTTTGTTCACTTTATGTTGCAGTCCTTAAATGAGAAAGATGTAGAGATTGCAAAGACAAAAGTGAGGAAATAAAACCCAAGCCAGGGTAGAAACAAGGAAAGACATAATTTTAAATTTCCTGAGTGTGGTTATTAGATGCCGTCATTATCTGACTGGTCAGTAGAACATTATTTGCTTTCAGGACATTCCAAGCCATGCAGAATGGTCTTCCATATAAGAAGATAAAGAAGCAGAAGGCTGATTTAAAATGTGACCATTAGCACAATTATCCCAAGGGGTAAAACCCAGCTTCTAGAGAAGAAGACCATGACAGCAATACGGACTTATCCATTAGTATTTCTGTTAAAGCTTTTTTTTCTTTCCTTCTAGAACTGAAAATAGAAAAATTGAGTTACATGAGGTACTGATCATGCCTCAAAGAAAGCAATGTCCCCATCTGCTTCTGAAGACCCAGTGTGTCATCAGCACCTTGTGACTTTTGAGTTCTGCTGTTTAGATGTTTATGATTTGAAAGAAGATAAGGAGAGAGTTATAATTAACAATAGAATCTTTCATTGTTAAACATATGGGAAGATCTCTTCAAAGTGCCACTGATCTCAGAGATCACTCGCAAGTCAGGAATATGAAAATGGTCTAGCTTTGCCATGAAGCATTTGTGACAATTATGAAAATGTCAGATATACCAAATTTGCTGTCTCCTGTGAGCTAGTAATTTAGAGATGACAGCAGTCATGACTGGATCTTCTAATCTGACATGACCATGCCATCAAACAGAAATAGTGTCACACAACTGGGGCAAGCATAAACTCCATGAATTTAAAAATAAATATTTACAACAAGACTGAGCAATGGACTTTAATGTGTATGCTATATTAAGGGGAAATTTGGCAGCAAAATGTAAGAATGCTAGTACGCCTCACCCATCTAAAATTCCACAAATACCTAGTTAAAGGAAATCAACCTTCATCAGCGGATGAATAAAAGACAGGGTAGTGTAATAGGTTTATATCCCAACATATCCCTCACCTCTGGAACAGACTTCCACTACATGCCAAACAGAGAAGCGCCCTTGCCCCCTACATGGTAAACCTAGATAAATGGGCAGGCACCATAAAATTCTCCATTGTTTTATCTTATATTCTTCTCCTTAAGGCTGGAGAGAAATTTTGAATACAAGTTATTGGCTAGGCTTGTAATGGTCTGCAGACTGACTGCCAAGTACTTACCTATAAACCTATAAAACACACATCTTTAAATGTGTAAAATGGCAGCAGCATGTTAACTACATTGAAAAATAGCACTTCTTTATAACTGCATTAAAGACATACAGCCATAAAAGTATATATTTAGGAAAATTGTTTTTACAGACATCAAACCTTAACAGAAACAGCTACTTTGGTTTAGTTAATATCAGGAAAAAACAAACATCTTGATGGTCCCACCTTCCCCTCATTAATATGGTATTGAGATTAAAGCAGTGTGCAAGAGTACATGTATGTAAGTCAATATTCACAGCCACCGACAGAGTAATCTTTTGGTTACTATTTCACCACTGTGAAGCTGTTGAAAGAAAGGTCCAAAAGGCTTTAAAGCTATGCTGTCATTACAGTTGTATCAGTTCCCTATATGTTTTTTAAATTACCTTTCAGAATCTCATTTTCCAATTACTCAAACCCACTAAGGCCTAGCATCTGCTGACAGCAAATACCATATTTTCTGCCCTTTTTCTAAGCTCCTTCATATCTTGTGACAAAAGATTGCCATATCTCCAGGATTTCCTTTTTCTTAATCAAGTTTACACATCTCTGATCATACGTTAGCATCTGTTACTCATTTCTGGTGACATGAGAGCATAGTTTTACACTTCATCACTAAGACATTGCCCTCTACTAGTTCCTTTAGAGTTGTTAACGTGGTGATGACATAATCCCCTGCATTCATATTCTAGTCTTATCCTGATTATTTCCGTCATATCCTTGCACCTCCACTTCTGTCTTACCAGCTGCACTGCTACTTCAACAAACTGCCATTCTATTAATAACCATTTCCTTTCACATTAAGCCTACTTTAGAACAGACCATTATTTATCTTTTTGACTTGTTCTACAATATTCTACATCTGTGTAACATATCTGACTAATCTGGACACTATTCAGACAAATCACATGTGCTTTTCACTCTCTTAGTGTTGTTGTTGTTGTTGGTCTTTCTGCTTTTCCTGGTTAGGGGTCACCACAGCAGAACTCCGGTCTGCTAATGATTGGCAGTAGATTTTCATGAACACCGAGGTGCCAGCTCGACGTTCAACCTTCAACGAAGGCACGCCAATTTACGCATGTCTTTTGAATGCCCATCCAACCGCGGGGAGGACATGCAGACTCCACACAGAAAGTAACATACCTAATTCCAAGTAAACAACTACAGTGGCCTATAGCAGTCTTTAATGTATTTCCTGTCTCCTATGTTCCTTACATTATCTGACTTCCTTTTTTCCATTTGCAATATATCAGTCCTCACTGTCTCAAAATCCTTCTCTGTCATGCTGTACCAGTCAACAGTGTCATTCAAGTCTCCATGCTTCTGATACATGCTGCCAATTTCAAAGCTATATATCCTTTCAAATCCACATCTTGTACCCACACTTTCCTTTTATTACATTTAACTGCTCAAGCATCAAGGCTCATATAAAAACCTGGCCATTCCATCACTCCTTTTCTGAATTCAGTAAGTTTTAACTTTTCATTATAAGCTAGTAATGTCATTCACATTGTTCAACTTAACCTAAATCTAGCACTTCTCAGCATACCAAGAGAATCACTGGCCAGTATAATCTCTGGGCCTCTGAACTAGCAAATAATACATGTCAAAAACAGGAGCCTCAACAATGGGATAGATCTTATAAGCCTATAGCATGATCATTGCCATCCTGTTACAGTTGTTCCTTATTAATCTTGGTGCAAATCTGACATAAACCAATCTATCATCTTGTTACCAGGATACACAACCATAAATATGATCATAAACACAAAAACAATCTACCCCATCTTATAAAAATTAATTATATAGTTTCACCATTAATTCCTCCTTGTTTTTAAAATACAAGACATCTTGTTACCATCACACATGCAAAACAGAAATAATTCATATGGGACTCTATGTTCTTGGAAAGGTTCCCTTTTAAGTAAGCAGACGCTTAATATAGTGAATGCTGTCTAATCAACAGTTAAATGTTGAAACGGCAAAATCCCGAAGACATGGAACAGAGATTTTTTTTCCAGGGGAAAAAATCACTGGGCCGTTTTCGGGACTTTGCCATTTACTCCACTGTGGTGCGATCTCAGAGTTGGTATATTTTAGTGGGGTGTGTGTGGGGGGACGTGGGGGGCAAAGCCTGCTATTTTTTTTTTTTTTTTGCGGACCAGTGTTTTTTTTCCCTGGGTAATTCCGTTTGTTCAGAATTTTGTGTTTTCGCTTTTTTGGGGGTTGATTATACAGCATTCGCTATTTTAAGCATTTGCTGTTATAATATAGGCCCCTTGGAAATACCCTCCAAAATACCACCAGATAATACCTCATGGCTTGGTGTCAGCTGTAGATATGTAAATAAGCAGCATTGATCAGGGTAATATAAACTGCAACTACTTAAAATGTGGTATTAGCACCTCTCCTACCATCCAAAGTTTTGATAACCTTCCCCCAGTTAACTTACTTCCAGCCATTGGACCCAGTAAGGATACGTCTTTTATTGTGGTATCACTTCTCCTTATCTCATGGTAATTAATTATTTTAATCATGGTAGGATTCACTCCACTACCTTTTCTATTTACAACAACAAAAAAAAAAAACAAACTTCACAGCCAACCTGTTTCTAAAATGCCCACTTTTTAGGGTTAGATATTTTCCTTTCCAATTCCAACTCACTAAATACCACTCTCAGGAATACAGACCAGTCAACATTTAGCCAGATGTTCCCTGATACACTTAATTTTAAAATGGAAGATTTACACCATTGGGAAAAGTAAACAAAACAGGAAACTCTGAAAGCCTTGTAAATGTATCTTATAAGGAAACAGTAAACACACTGCTTTGATAAAGCCCAGACCATACCATTCATAAATATAAGAAGCACTAGATCTCCATTATCAGTAATTTTCTTCATGAATACCAATTTGTAATATGCACAGACTGAAAAATAGTATTTCTTTTTCCTGTCCTCCTTTGCCTTAAAGTCACCTGCTGCCTTAGCAAATGGTTCTCTTCCACCTCTCTCCCTCATCATGCAAGCACTTAACAGTGAAATGACCCATTAATGTTCTGCCCTCTCTTTTCTACAGACATCTCACCTGCTGTGAGGTGCATAAACACCTGCTGTCTGTCAAACCTTTTGTCTCACGTATAACATGTGCCTGTGAATTCATTAAAGCGTGACTTATGCTAGAAGGGCCATTCTCTCACAACACCCTCATTTGTGATTCAGACATGTCACCAACAAGTACACAAACATTATCTTCTTTATTTTTGTTCCACTGTCACATTTTCTTTCCCTCACTATTTAAAGCACAAAAATGCCTCACCATGCAAGTATTCTTCACAATATGATCACTAGTCATAAAACCAACAGAATATAGACCTAGTTTCTGGGTAATTTGAGCTGCATTGCTAGTCCAGACTACTTTTATTAACACCTAAATGCCTCAAATGCACCATAATACCCCACAGATGTACATCACTTTAAAATGAAATACATTTTATTTGCAAACCTTGCATGCTAGAATGAAATAAATTATTTTGGTTTTGTGACGCATGCAATTTTATGTTTGGCAATCACACAATGGTTATTTAGCCTCAGTTTCTCACCTGATAATTAGAAATGTGCATCCATCAGTGAATACTTTGAGCTTAATTAGAAATATCTGTATTTAGGCATTATTAGATGTTTTTTTACAACAGGACCCAACTACATCACTCTCCTAATTCTCCAGATTTTGAGCAATAATTCAGGCAAAATTGAAGCTTTCCTGAAGAATTTGGATATCTGTATGACTTACAGAAACATGGTTCAAAAAACAACATGCATTCCTCAAACTCCAAGGCTTAAGGCCTTTCATTATTTTCAGCCATTTGTATCAGGGAGAGACATATCTGTCATTTAAAATCAGAGAGAGATATATGACTGCAATATTGTGGCAGGTTATTGCACCGTATCTAAATTTACCTATATTGTGAAGAACCGCTTATTAAACTCTTAAATCTGGAGATCACAGATAGCAACATTATACTGGAAACAAAAAGGAACAGTTGGTTAAAACCCCTGAATGAGGCATAAATATCCCAGACATAGTATCCACCAATCTAGACCTATGCTCTCAGAGATTATGCTAATAGCAAGAACGCAGTATAGAACACGATCAGAATACCTGTGGAGGGTACTTATGAGGACTTAACAAAGTCAACAAAATAACACCAACATGAAATATACTCTGGGATTCATTAACAGATGTACTAAGTGTACGCTAAATGGACACCGTTCTGAGTGAACATACAACACAAGCATAACTCAAACCTTCTTCCTCCTAAGTTTCATTTTACTACTGATTTTTTTTGCAGATTCATAAAGGTTATAACAAGGTGTAGACTATATGTACACTTAGTGTAATCTTTGAGTGACTAGAAAAGACAAAATATGTGGTAGAGATGTTCTTGAACACAGACTGTGGGCACTTAGTGTAGGTGTTGATGACTCTGGCTCATAGAGTTTTTAAAAGTAGAATGCACTTTAGATCAATTCAGCTTTAAATGGTACTCGTCATACCATTTCAATCCTGCCACATGCTGCAGAAAAGAATAATCATTATTTTTTATTTTTTTATTGTCTTACTCTTAGCTGTCTAATTAACTTGTTTTAGTGAAGGTCAGAATGGTACAGACAACATTTATTACACTGTCTGCAGATGTGAAATAATTTAACATAAGTGAACAGGCTGTAAAATACATTTTAACAGGCTGCGAAATACATTTTAAAGTGTTTTGTATGCTAGCGTTGCTTCTCATATGGTAGATTGGCAAGCGTAATACTCTTTCTGTTGCTTCTAGATTTTATGAACCCACAAAGAAGAGCAAAACAGCTGTGAATGAAATTACAAATATAAAGGGTGACAACTTTATAGATATAAAGTAACTGCTTGGTGCAGATTACAGTTCTCAAAAACATTAAACTGTGTACTTTAATGCTTTATTTTTTGCTTGATCCTTGTTCACTTGATATGAACAGTAAATGTGCCTGCCCCAATATTTAACACAGTGTGTTAAGGTGTACAACTGCATCAGGCTAGCAGTGATTAGTAACATTGGGTAGAGTGGGATTCATGAGTTTGCACTGTATACCAAGAAGTTACATGATACAGTTCAGAATGCAACTGCAAAAACAATCAAAAGGACACATTTAAAAAAAAGTTACAGCTTAGCAAAACTAGCCTGTGGTACACTAAGTAATACATCTGCAGTCAAACCATGGCATAATAACATATAATGCAGCTGTTGTTTTGCTAACCAGTAACAAAGTACATGCTCAGAACAAAATGTGAAACAAAGAAAAAAATAACTAGAAACAGCAGAAAAAGGAGGAAGAGAGAGCATAAAACACATCATTAATATACGCATCATAGAGATCAGCATAAAACAATCATGAGCATATGGCAAGTACATTCTACAACTGCACACAATACAGAAAAAATAGTTTGTCATAATAAGAAAAATAAGTCATATGTCAGAAAACTATAAATGTGTTACTGAAATCAACAACCACATACAGTGATATACAGGTCACATTTGTAAAGGGCCAAATACTACCCAATTAATAAATGCCACCCGTGTGCATTAATTAAGTGGTACCAATATGTTTAAAAAAGGATAATTACAAAGAATGGATGGTACTTACGTATTATTGCAACCAGATTTTCGTGATCATAACGGTTGCTTCCCGATGTTTAAATGTAAGTGTTAATGGTGTGATAGTGTCAGACAACATGATTTCTGTCACACTGAGGATTGTCTTAGGCAGCATTTTCAGTAAAAAAGTACAAAGTTTATGTTGCTTAGGCAGCATTTTCAGTAAAAAAGTACAAAGTTTATGTTGCTGTTTAGGTATTCACTTTAACGCCAGCATGTCATGTAGCTGCAGTAAAGTGCATACATGCTTCAACAGTCAGGGCTGCTGTCTTACTCACTGTAATTGCTCACCCGTCACCCCCACATAACAAGGCACACACATGCACACAGACACACACAGACACACACACACACACACACACACACACACACACACACACACACACACACACACACACACACACACACACACACACACACACACACACACACATACTCACAAAGGATGCTTTTACTCTACTTTTGTATTTTTAACAAATATCAAACATATGCTGAGGTGCAAACATGCCACAAACTACCAGAAGAAGCACTTCCACATGCAGTAACATGTTTTCCGTAGTGTTCTTAGTACCTGGAATCAGGAACCCATAGTTAGCTATCAACATAATCCACCCTCAATTTTGACAACCATTACTGTACAGCAACTTTCACATTGCAATGCTTACTGTCCACTATGTTTACAGATTTTGAAACAAGTCTTACTTTAGCAAAATGATCGTGCCTGCATCTGTGTTTCTCTTCCCTCCTCACGGTAGAAATATTCCATTCAACAGTTTGCTTCCATTCAACAGTTTGCTTCCCTGACAATTCAAGCATACATCTGTTATGCACGTCAAACAGGAAGAGGAATTTCTAATGATTTTCTGTCTGTGAAGGTAGTGCAGAGGTTTTGGGACATCAATAATGACTTTTAGCAACACTTTGCACTGTTTTATGCAGTCGTCTGTATTGAAGGAAGCGAGATTCGCAACCACGAAAATCTGGTTGCGATAAAACGTAAGTACCGAATGGATAATACAATCAAAATGTACACATTCATAAACAGAAAATGTATGGATCTGATAATATGATATGCTAAAAAGAGAGATAAACCATAAGACATAGGAAATGATGGCAAAAGCTCACTCCCAAAAAACATACAGAAATGTAAATATTCCATGTATATTGGTGACACAGAGGTACTGCAATAAAAAAAACTGTAAGTGGCAAGTGGGAAAGGCCCACAACACTGTACACCAAATTCCAGTTTTATATACTGGCACTTAATTCCCAACAAGGAGTAGCCATAAACCAGAGCTGTATGTTAAACTCCTATACTACTATCTTGCAAATAGAACTATCCTTTTTCATAGAGCATATACAATTAAAGATAACTTTTCAAATAATAAAATAGAGGATTATGATCTGCTCTCTCATTATAAAAAAGTTATGTGACGAGTCACAGATGCCAAAAAATCCACCTTGAGAGGCTGGTTAATCTTGGCCTCCATGTTGAGAACACACAGCTACTTATTATCAAAGATACTCTTTTGTGGCTAAATTATATACTGCACTTCATGTTTCATATCTAAGAATGACATTTCCCCAGTTCTATAATCTCAACAGATAGCACTATCACTGTAACACAGCTGTCCTTTCACTGTCATTTGTTCTTCTCCTACTCATCTTTCAAAATCCCTGAAGCAAAATATCAGATAGTAATTCGCCATGAATCTGTCATTTAATTTCCATCTTATACGCAGCCCCTTAGTATGACACCAGTTTCTGTATTGTAAACACTCTTTGCCACTTACTCCTATTATGCTGTATTATACAATTTCCTAATTCTCTGTCAATGCTGTACTTTCTACTGATATTGTAATCACATTGTTTGCACTTGATATTTGTTTTACATTTTTGATGTATTTTGCATATTTTTTGATAGTCTTCTATTTGTATTATTTGTGGAGCTTTTCTCCTTGGGTTTCTGCTGAAAAGGAGTTTTAAACCCAGTCAAACTTTCCCAGTAAGCAAATGCAAATATGCAAATAAATTAATTAATTCTTGTAGTACATGGCGCTTCAGTTGTTCCAATATACTACCAGTTAGAGAGAAAAAAATGTAGGAGCACAAATTGTTTTACTGCTCTGAAAGCTGTAATATACCTAGTGCTGCCACAAAAACAGCAGCTAAAAGCTACGGGTGTCTCTTATACACTAACAGCTTTTAAAGCTGTAAAACACTTCAATTTGTCTTTTTGTGTGACACTGAAAAGTGTTTTTCAGCTTTTCATAGCTGAATGAGCTTCTTGCTGCTTTTCTGTCTGGCCACTGTGTATGGTCTGGCACAAGACTACAGCCTAGCAGCTCTAAGGTCATAGCAAAACATGTTATGTACATCTTAGACATCAGAGAAGTGCATCACAAGGTTGTGCCTTCCTGTTTTGAAGCATAGTCAACATGTTCCAAGTACAATATTACTATTAGTAGTATCACATAATAAACAGGCACATGTCAGTCTAATCATTGTTATCATCTTTGCTGGATTTTTTGTTCATTTTAATATGCACAAGCATGTATCTGAAACTCAACCACTTACTAAAGGGGGGGGGGGTCACATAGTTGACTAGTAACAGCTTAGTATATTAATTATGATTTCTGTGTTACACATTGGACTCGCCACCAATAACAAATTTGTGTGCCACTCTTTTAATCCACTTTTCTGTATCCTTTAAGGTGCAGTAGTACCTTGGATGGTCCATGATCTGAGACTGGTTATCTCTACAGCTGCATATATCTTTGAATCCAGGTTTTACAACATCAAGAGGTATGCCTCAAGGGCTATAATGGCATGCTCAGAGTTGTATCATGCTGTGTCATTTTGATGCTGTATTGATGCATAAAGATTATGCTTCCTGACTTGTTTAAAGACAGGCTGGTGGTGGTACTCCTGCTGTGTCATATGCACAGCCATGGATGGTTCTGAAACACCACCCAAGCATCTGATTGGTGGTACAAGTTATAGATAGGAATGCTACAACACAGTGAGCATCACCTGATCCTGAGTCTGAGCCTGATGAGCTGAGTGCCTTGATATCTGTAAAGACACAGATAAGAAAACAGTCACCATACATATATAACATAATAATACTTTGCATCATGGTAACTCCTTAGAAAAGGAGATCTCTGCATCATACTGTCACCACAGTTGCACTCTATCCTCAACACTCAATGCAACATTATCTGTATGAGTTTTGTATAAGTTCTGTCACTTGTAAAACACAACAGCAAAAGGAGACATTATCAGAGTACGTTAAGGATGTCAACATCTATATGAGCAACAAAACCTGTATATTATGTAGATATTTAGAAAACATGTGGGACCAACACATAGTCTATGCACCATGAACCCCTATACTAATAACTGACAATTGTAAGATCAGGCTGGACAATGTTGCGTCACTAGTAGTCCATATTCTGAGGTATATACATGCCTGATGATGATGATGATGTCTTGCAGTACACTGATATTTTACTAGCAACATGTAAGGGAATAAGTAGACCTGGAATGCACATCTTTCAAAAGACTATGACCCACATTATACACAGTGTTTGTAGGCAAGCATAAATCAGCATAAAATGAAACAGATAGCTTAAAATGGCATATAGAGACCCCCAAATAGTCTCAGTAGGTAAGGAGGTTTATATACAGTACTTTGTATTTCTAAGACCTTATTGTCTATGCAGCTCCCAGTAAGTAATGTCTCCTTCATTTTGTAGTACATAACCCACACTAACAAACCCAACAAGCAAATCCCCAAAGACAAACATTCTTTTTGTCACTTCTCCAAAAAGAATATCTCCCACATAGTATTATCAGCTGGTAACCCTCTCTGACAGCAACATCAATACTCCTGGAAGGATCTCCTGAAAAAACATGTCTTCCCTTAGCTAAACCTCAACCAACAGATATGTTTCCATAAAGTTTTGATGAAAGAAAAATTATGTAGACTACATTCATTGTCAGGTGTAGTACACACAGTTAAGGAGCATGGCATAAATTATTGTATATTAAAATCTGACAATATTAAGATGCTTTAACATACTACTGCCTGGCTTATCTGTCCCCATCTTTCCATCTCTTATTAACTTTCTCCATTTCTCCCAGTACTTTCCTTCCATTACATTTCATTCTCATTAAAGCCTACACCTACCCATTCCATAAACATCCATTTATGATTGTCCCTAAATTTTCGAGGAGTTCCATACCTTCTACCCATTCCATAAGTATCCATTTATGATTGTCCTTAATTCCTGAGGAGATCCATACATTCTACCTACTCCATAAGCATCCATTTCTGATTGTCTCTGATTCCTGAGGAGTTCTACACCTCTTACCCATTCCATAAGTATCTATTTATGATTGTCCCTAATTCCCAAGGAACTCCATACCTCCTACCTATTCCATAAGCATCTATTTATGATTGTCCCTAATTCCCAAGGATTTCCATACCTTCTGCACTCACTTAAGCTGCCCTCTCACTATGACATGTATCCTTCCAAAATTAACTCCACAGAGTATCATACAGTTGTCTAAGTCATCTTATCCTCAGACTCATTTTGGAGACTAAACCATACCATAGCACAGTTTTAACATGACAGAGATTCTCTCATGTACACCTCATTAATCCCTATCCATTTCAACATTTGTTCTCCAAAATGTGTGGCACAATGTCGGTCAAGTGAAACATTTTGTTAGACTTCTGACATTCTGGGTAAAAATGGTTACCAACCCATGATTTATACTGTTGGTATCATGTAAAAAGTCATGAATAATTATGAATTTATGATTTAAAAAAACGAGAAACTACCAAATAGCATTCTTTTTATATACAGAGGTTTGTTGTAGAGCTAAAATAAGCAACATATGGTTAATGTTTTCATTAATATACATTTATATTTTGTTATTCAGGTTAACCCTACTAGACCAGGCCCATTTTTAGAAAAGACCTATAGGGAAGCCACCATAAACAGTTTTAGATAATACTATAAGGAAAAAATATGTTATATAAGAAAGCAATCTACATACAGAGTATATGATAACATATAAGGAAGCAATATATATGAAATGTATAATATACAGTCAAATAAGTACAAATGAGATGTGGCATTGAAAGAAAATATAATGACTGAAAGCAAAACATGAACTGTGTGCATTAAGAAGTTAAGTAACAAGGTAATCAAGTACATTATTAATGAGGCTAGTATACTAAATAGTACAGCTGAAGCATGCTACAGCGAAATTGTGCTGAGATAGTAGTAGTGATTATACTGCTAGTACAGTTATGGTATATAAAAAAGGTAGGCGGCTAAAGCTATGGTTTATAATGGTAAAGGGGGTCACACTTGGGAGTCATCTTAGATATTTATCAATACATGTAACTCCATATGAATTGTAAAATGAGTCATTACTGTGCACATTGCATGTGCTGCAAAGAGCACTTCTGGCAAACATCAAAGATTGAAGCAATATTAATTTCATGAACTTTAATCATACTTTGACTTAAGAATGGAGCCTATTCCCATACTGGTATTAAAAACCCAAAAGACTTGGAGAAATTAAAAAAGGGAGCAGTTCACTGAAGTGAAAAAGACATATTTTGCACGTTGGTTGCAAAGACCATGCTGTCAGGCCAGCAGTATTGCCCCTCACACAGATAAATGGTAAGACTATGCACAGAGAGAGGAAATGATGACTGCATTTCATTCAGTGGTAGGAACAGGGAGAGGACTCTACATTCATTACATAAAGATATTTGTAATGTACTGGTTTCATGCATATGATAACATTCAGTGACTGGCACATGGAGAAGACCCTACATTGTTATATACAGATATTTGCACCATACTAGTTTATTGCATATGATAACATTCAGTAGTATGCTTACTTATGTGGGCAGTCAGACTTGTGCCATATCACTGGTGCTGCGCGAGCCCATTTCCCGTGACGTTTTGGATTTCTGTTTGCTTTACTGTGCAGGCACTGTTGCTGAAGTGTGCCTTCATTTTTGAAGACACAGATTGCATACAAGTTATGCATAATAAGTGAATCATACCACCATAAAATACTGTGGGGATAGTAGTGTACATTTCTCTGCTAGTCCATGTAAGGGATTTATTAATCTGTGCAGAAGAATTCATGTGGTGTTGCTTAGGAAATGCATTACATTAAATTTGATACAACTTGCATGCTGGCATCCATTATTCAGCTTAAAAATGTTGCCTGTGCCAGAATGCACATTTTATGAATAAAACAATACCTGTATGTGAACACAGTCTGTTATATCCCCTGTGAAATCTTTTGTTATATTGTTCCAAGAGTAAACAGCACATGCATATGGAGAGTGCATATGGCATATTGGAAGGCCATTTTTCTGTCATGGACTGATAGTTCCAGTTTGTCAGGTCATTCTAAAGATTATTTTCTACAAATGGAACAAGAGTGAATGTTTATCTGAGCACTATTCAGAACAGCATGTGTTTAATTTATACATTTTGGACTGGAAAATTGTGCTTGCAGGTGTCTTCAGTATCTCTGGCCTCTGTTCTTTGTTCTTCCTTTGTAGCAAGACTGAGGGGATATGAACAGAAAGCTACAGCCACATACCAGTCTGGGAGCACCTCAGTCAGTGATGGTCTGGCTCTTGTGAGTACCATATTTATCTATATACACTCAAAGGTAGGGTGCTATTAATATCATATTGACCAGAATGGTACATGATATATAGGCAGGACTTTACATGAAGAAAAGCTTAACCAAATAGTGACAGCTACACAGATATCTAGCCATTTACAAGCAGACTAGTCACTGCTGCCCTTCCATCCTTTTTGCCATATCACCACCCTGTGTGTTTGAGTTATTCTTCTCTTTTTTTCTGAATGTTTGCAGCTTGTACAGAATCACCTTCCCAAACCCTGCTTTAAAATATGTAATTTGCATGCAAGTGTATGCATTTTATTGCTCAGATTTGTATGTTGTCTTTGTGTGTGCCTATTTTGTTTTAATGTTATTTCAATGCTCTTAATACATCCTCTGTTATGTCCACCATACAGGAATTTAAGAAGTTGTGTAGACTGATAAAGCATTCTACTTTGTAACAATTTGGCAACCCCACATACCTTAACTGTATAATTGACTTTCAATGTGCCTGCAAGTTATCTTGCCGCACATACACTTGTATCTGGCCAACCAGTGTGATGTGTCATTTACATATTGTATACTGCAATATGTCATACATCATGCCTCTATACTACCCACATAGTCTGTGGAGGTCATATGCCTGTGCCCTACTGCTTGTCACAGAGCACCCCACAGTTCTATGTTTGGCATATTGCTGTCATATGACATAATCTCCTATGTCACTATCTGGATTAAGGTGTCATGATGCTCAACATGTAAAAGTGCTATATGGCGCCTTTGCAGCATAGATCACATGGTTTCTTCATGTTTGCCATTGTTTCTGTGTTATGCCATGAGTTACTTATTGAAGCATGTTGTACCACTGGCCATTTTAACTGGACTGTTTTGTTTTATATGTGTGTTAGCATGTCTGTTGGAAGGTTTCTCATTCCACCACCATGTGCTAATGACCTGGCATTATGTAGTACATGGAACCAGCTGCTGGGTGTGATGAATGTTGTTTTATGAGCATTGTTTTGGTATCTCAGATGCATGACTACATTCCTGAAGCACATCATAGCTGGTTTGGACTGCTTATATTTATCATACAGAATCTGTATAATTCCTACAGGAATTACCCCACATTATACTATGCCATATCTATCTAAGAAATTGCCTGACTTTCAACTGATCATCTAGTTAAATAAATTCATTTCTCTCTAGAAAATATCATTTTCAAATAACACCTAATATCTGGAAAAGTACAAATACAAAATGCCTAATTGATGTACAGTGAGTATTTACCCTGGCATATTTGTTTTGTTATTATGTTGAACAGTACCAAACCTGAGTACTCTTTGCCCCTATTATGCTTCCCCTCAACCTGCAATACTTTGTCCTGTGTCTTGTGAAAGTGCATACATTGAGGCTAACCTCTATCCATAAAGGAGAGGTTCCCAGCTTGGTACATGAGTACTCTGTTCTATATGCTAGTTAGCTGGTGAGTGACTACCATATTTGCATACAACTTCAAAATGATGCAGTGCAAATTCATTGGCCATGTGTCACATGTTCCCACAGATGGCATCCTTATACATGCAGATTTTCCATCTGAGGGGACAAAGCTTACTTTCAAAATCACTAAACAGACAGCATAGCTTATGTTTGTCTTTATACTTTTAAATAAATACAAGGAAGGAAGGGGATAAAAGTTGCTTTGAGAGCAGCATAGTAAGTCAACAGATAATAGTAACTGTGCAGCTTCACAAAGAGCTTGGGTAAAAAAGAAAATGATAACGTAAACCAATTTCTGATCTGACTAGAAAGCAAATAATGTCTATGAGCAGCATATTAAAAACAAACTTGCACCCACAGAACGTTTCTCCCATTTAATTTTGGCAAATTCAGAGGGAAATGTTATCATTAACTAGCAATCCAGTGTAACAAAATTCACTAACAGCTTCATTAGTCATACCTATTCACCTATGCCTAAAGCTGTTTAGCCACAATGGTGAGAACAGTGGTTGTGCAGTGTTAGGGTAAAAAGGCACAACTGTCAGGCTGTGTGAGAATTATTGCTATTACATAATGGACTTATTTAAAAAGCAATAACATTTCATTTTTAAATAATTAATGTGCATGGTGCCCCTTTATACATGCTTATCAGAGTTGAGGGTTTGTGTGTGCATATGCACAAATTCATGTAAATGATATGCATATCCAGTAATCCAAATAGTCACAGTCTGTGCCATTTACGTGGTGTCACATTATCTATCACCAGAATTGTAGTCTGAGGTTCTACTGGATATTTTTCCAGCAGCATTGCAAAGACCTCTATTGCAAATCAACTAACTTAAAAGGCCAGCAATGCCATCACCACAAATGCAGCAATCTCAGTGTATGAGAAGTCTAAATTGTGAATGCATTTC